>NC_133583.1:58904065-58974065 GCF_964106895.1 Numenius arquata
TCACTGCTTCTACATCATTGTCAGACTGGGGGCTAACTCCCCCAAAGTTTGGGGTACTCTTTGTTAATGACAAATGTTCTCCATTTTTGCAACAGCCAGAGGTTGGCTATTAATTTTGCTGTCACTTCTGGTGGTTTTCCCCACATGTGGTCATTACCTCTTGTCTCATCCAAGTCCTTACTAGATGGTGGCACTGGGCTGCTGAGCCTGACAAGAGAAGTACCTAAAGCCTTACAACTCCAAAGCACCTCCATCACTCTTGGCACTACTGGGTGCTCATCGTGAAGAAGCACAACTGCCCATGTCAAACTCCCTGAGGTGCTCAGAAAGGCAAGAAGAAGTCAGAGAAGAAAAGGTTCTTCCTTCCTCATGACCTTCCTCCCTTCCTACAGAAAAATCCCAGGTCCTGCTTAGTCTTGCCTGTAAAATGGCAGAAAATCACCTTGCAACATCAGGGACTCAAGCCAGGTACCAACTAGATATAGCTCAGACTCACCAAGCTATCTATCACTGTCACAGAGATGAAGAAAAAGAGCTTTATCCTGCCTGCGTGGGATGCGCTTTCAAACCATCTCTGTGCTGTATCCACGCAGCCCCACCCCAATACTTCTGCCCTGGCTTTCCAGCAGCCTGTCCTCTGAATTCATTGCCTCAGCTTCTCTGTAAAACAGGGTCACTGCAAGAGCAGGGCTGGCAGAGAGATTACCTAAAGAGCCACAGCTCATCAGCGCCGAAGGACAAAACAGTACTGAAGTGTCCTTCCGTGCCAGGGCACCGGTGGTATGTCACTGGAACAAGGTGCTCCCCCCTTGAGGGACACATCCTGCCGTGGTCTGTGCACAGTGCCCTGCCTTACCTCAGAAATCACACCTGGGTCTGATATTAATGCCTGGCACTTTGTATTTGATGTGGGTGCTTTGTCTCCAGAGGTGTAAAATGTTTTATGAGTCTTCACTGGGGCATCTGCCTAGAAAATATATTGGTCATCTGAAAGCCGTACAAATGATGTTAACATCCCGTATTACCCGGTGGCTTGCCGCAGCGTTCCTCTCTGAGAGGGGAGTTTTGGAGCCTGGACCTGTTTCAGATCCATCCTTTCCGATGTCTCTCCTGCCCAGAAAAAGGCCTTGCCGTTTGTTTAATCTACAGTGAAAATTATGGCACAATTTTAACATACAATAATCTCTGAGCTTCAGCTTTGTTTTTTTTTCTCAGTGAAATTTGCAGTGGAAGTTTAAAGACTGAAACCATCTTTTTTGTTTGACTTGGCGTTTCTTCCCTGTGGTTCATTTTGTGCTGTGTGGGATAACGCAGGTATCAACGGGGCGGAATGATGCTGGTTGGGAAGGCAGGCTGAAGTTTTATCCTGTGCTGGCAGAGTAGCGTAAGCCAGGTTTCCAAACTCCATAATTAAACCCTGTCCTTTGGGTTACCGGCCAAACAACGGGAGGAGGAAATCAGACCAAGGAGAGGAAGCTTAGACTTGTCTGTGGGATGGCTGTTCTGGCTGGGAAGGAAAGTTCAGAGAGGAGCCAGCAGCCAGCCTCCCAGCCCAGTAGGATCCACACCAAAGATAATAATATATCCTTTGGCTTTATTGCCTTTGAGTAGATTGCTTCCTCGCAGGAGATTTAGATTTATGCAGAGATAGCTTCTTGGCCTATGTGCCTTGACAGGTTTATGGGAGCGAGAGGATGAATATTCTCTCTGTGTTGCATTTGCTTAATTCTGAGGTGTGCACATGAGAAAAAGCGGGGACTCTAACGCAGGAGCAGGTGTGAAGCACCCGTGTGCTTGTGCACGTGTAGAGACAGAGGGAAGTGCTCGTGACGCAGAGACTGTGAGGGGGCTGTAGTGAAAGGTCCTGCCTGGGACAGTGCAGGGAAATCAGGTCTGTGTGCGAGGGAGATTGGAGAAATGCCGCGCTTGAAAGAGAGCACGACATAGAAGAGAAAGGGAAAATTAGAAGACAATTTTAGACCATACAGAAGGGAAAAAGTATAGAGGGGAAAGAAAAAAAAAAAAAAAGAACAAATGCCAGGAAAACAAAGATTTGACTTCCTAGAAAGGAAATATGAAGTGGAATATGTGAACTCGTCTTAGAGAAAGAGAGCACTCCAGGCAGAGGGTTATTTACCGCCAGCCGTGACTAGTCGCTCTACATCTGTCTCCATTTTTTTCTCTTGAACAAATTCCCTTTTTGGATACTTTCTTCCTGCTTTGCTTCCCTGTGATTGCCCCTGTAAGTGGTCTTTGGAGGGCAGGCTGTATACTCAGAACATATGTGCAAACTGGCAGGAGAACAGAAGAGGACAAAACCACTCTGTGTGCTATTTAGATTAGGCAGTGGATGCTTCCCCTGTGCCTACTCTTGGGGTCTCCGCTGCGTGCAGAATCCAGGCTGCACCTATTGTCCATCCACAGTCCTTCCTCCGTGCTTTTCCATCCCAGGCTCCTGAGGCTCAGAGCACCCTTGACATCTGTCTCACGTGGAGACTCTGCTGGGTGTAGATCCTACATACTTCACCCACCAACAACATGACCTTTCCGTTCGTGGCCGTTTCAGACCTGTGCTAACGAGCAGAGGACTCAGCCTTGTGTTTTTTACATCTAGATACATCTTGCAAGCAAGGATATAGCACTCTCCTTATACGTCAGACGTGACAGCCAAAGCAAAAACCAACATTAATTCCATGTTCCTTGTACTGTACTCCTTGAGTCTCACATCCATTTACCTGCACTCGAAAGCTCCTGGGGAGCTCTCAGGCCTAAAAAGGCTGGAGTCTGCCAGAAAAGATGAATTTCCTTTCACAACAGGAAGGCTTAGGAAGTAAAACAAAGCAGACATGTAGTAAATTACTTCTGCTTTTCAAATACCTTTTGCAGTATCCTCCTTACCATTACTTTATCTCAGCACTTTCAGTACATAACTCTTGTTAACTGAGAAGAAGGGCAAGAGAGGATAAAGATGATGTTAGTAAGAAAATAAGGCAACATCACACTGGCTTTGAACTCATGTACAAAGCTGGCCCGCGTTCAGTTCTGTGGCAGCTCTGCTTGTAATGGGGGTAAGCCATAATTACAGGTATAAGTTTTTTAATTCCATAATAAGAGAAGATTGAGTTAATGTGTATCAGTATTCCACTTATGCATTTTTTTAATGCGTTCTCTTGATTCAGTCCAGAAGTAATGTTCACATTGTGCTCTGTCAGTCATTTTGTAGTGTAGCATATGGATGGTATTTGCCAATTCGACTTCCGTTGTATTTCTACAGCGTGGCACGGGGAAAATGTTTAAGATGCAAATTCAGAGTATCCTATTAGTTTCTTTACTTAGATCTTCCTGGTACTTGTATTTCCACAGGTTAGTTTAGTCCCTAGAGGACAGTAACCCCAGGACAGGTACATGCTTATACTCCTTGCGCATCTTGAGATACCTGAAGGGACAATTAGCTCTGCCTCAGTTGTGATCTTGACCAACCTACAGCACTGCACCTGTTTGCAAAATGGGTGGAGCTCTGTGGTCCTTCTTCTACGGAAAGACTGATGGGGCTTTTCCCACCATGGTCATCCTCCTTCCCTTGCCCCAGCTCCAGCCCCGTCTGTTCTGCTGCCGGTCACGCTGTGCTAGGCTTTTGTGTGTCTTCACCTTGAAAACCCCAGGAACCAAATGAGACTTCCCGTGCAGAAACCTTAAGGAATTAGTAATAACACTCGCACTGCATGACTGAAAGACATATTTACAGTTCTAGGGGCTTATGAAGTTGATAATATTATATGAACCTGCAGTAGGCTAGAGAGCTCCCTGTTAGACTGCTGGACACGTCTTTGGTAGTAAAGATGCTATTAAAGTCAGCCTCATGATTGCTCACTACACCACTCAGGCTAGTGCTGCTCGTTCTCATGCCACCATCTATGGGACTGTCCAAAAATAATTCCTGAGCAATTTCTTTGCAGCTGAGGAGCTGAGATCCTATTTTGGCATATTTCCCTCGCAGTGACAGTGACCCCTAACTTAACGGTACCGTGTCTCTCCCCATCGCTGGTTATGGAACAACCACATGCAGGCAACCGGTCCAAATTCTTGTTTCAATAACCCTTTTCTTAAATCTGGCGTGGGCTTTCTTAGCAGATTCTCAGCACGCAAGAAAATTTCTTCTCTATATTTACTCAGAAACTTTTATTTATGTCTTACACATGAGAAAGACTCATTCAGGCATAGATCAGATGACCACACGAGTTTGTTTTCAGAGTCTGTTTGGAATTATATCTTGGAAATGCCAGAGAAAGTGGTATAAGGGAGATCCTAGATTGTGTTCTTTATGCATTCTTTATGCCCTAAACACAGTTGTTGCCTGGCACTACCTAGAAGATAAAATATGTATAATATGTCCCAGCATCAGTGATGCAGAGTGCATCTGATCTGTCCTCAGGCAAAAGCTCTATGGGCTCATCAAAAGACTTGACGCCACACACTAACTCGGAGCTCAGAGAAGTTTCCAATGATTGTGCTACATTACTGCCAATGATTCAGGGGACTGACTGCAGAAAACATGATGAAAAACACGAGAACCATGTATTATACAAAATAAGGAATAGAAAAATATTTTCCCTTTTTACTGGGAAACCATTAAACTTCAGACCTGAAGTATACAATATCAAATAATTCTCTGGCACCACTTTTCAGTGCCTTGCTGTGGTGGGCAGGCACTAAAGACAGGGATTTCGTGATCTTTGTTAATTTCCTTAAGCTGAACTGTTTGGATACTCACAGACCTGTTTAAGAAAGACAAAACCAAGGAAACGTCTCTTTTCCTTAGCTCTGAGGAGGTCCACATCCCGGATCCCTGCCAATTATATTTACTCAGTATTTCCCAGATGTGACATTGTCTTGCCCTCCAATTCTCAGTGTGTAAAGAGAAGTCAGACAGCACACTCGCATAGCCATTAAGATTGTACCTGCCTTGTGCAGCAGCTTCATTACGTACCTTGACACATCTATCAGCAGGCACCAGTGCCATTTTTTCCTCCATTGAACTTAATTTCTTGAGGCAGTGGGAACATTTCACAGACAAACCTCCAGCCCACAGCATAGTTTGGCTTCTGGAATGGGAGGTCAGAAACAGATCGTGTTTCTCTGGTGGCCAGAACATTTTGGATTACAGCAAAGTGAATTTCATCAGACTCATTTGTGCCGTTAATCTGAAGAGATGTCATGAGCAGTAGGGTAGACAGAACCTGTTGCCTCCCAGGTTCATGCAAACTTCCACCGTTCATTTTCTCTCAAGAACTGTTTCTGAGCTTTGCTCGACCGTATTCTGTGAGTAGGACTCCTCCTCCCATTCACCCTGTTTCCCTGTTCCCAGTAACACCCGTGTGCTTCTTCTCATCTCCGAGGCTTTATACACAGTTTCCTACATTTCTCCCAGCTCTTACAGAGTCTTCCAACATCCTTGTTCTGCCACAGCTGAGAAGCAGAGTGTGCTTGGGCCTGTCCTACCTTTCATGCTTCTGTGAATTGGTACATGGACTTAAACATGGCCCCATGGGCATGCTGCCACCTAAAAAGTTGGTTTCGAGTGGACAGGTAGCCAAACGTATGACAGGAACATACTTCAAGGAACTCCAGCTACTGTAGAATACAGAGCTTTTCTTAAATGTCTTTTCGCTTTCATAGAGTCCATGTGTTCCCTTATTCCCGCTCCCTGCATTACGGTATCCCATCAAAACACAAGCTGCCCAGTGGTTTTCAAGAACATAAGATTTTTCTTTTCTTCTAAGAGCAATAACACTTATCAACTTTTACTGAAATACCATATCAGCTCCTTGTCACTGGCAGTCTACAGTTCCTGCCGCTAAAAGTTTAATGCATTTACAGGAGCACTTAGGCATCAAGACTTTGATATCACAATCTGTTAGTCACAGGTGCTACATGATAGGTTTGTGTTAGCACATTATAGATCTTTTATCAGATACTACACAAAATGTGTGTGTTTCTCTGCCAGGCAATCAGAATCAGGCTGCTGCATAGTTGATGAGTTACTCACCAATATAAGTTGTTGTTTATTTTAAACAGAACTTTTCCAGAACTGCACCTTAATGGATAACTTAAACTCTAATTGGTCAAGGCCAGCAAAGATCAAGAACTTAATGGGAGCCAGGAAAAATGCAGCAGGTCAATAGTGGTGCTTTGAGCACTGTCAGTCTTTTTGCAATGGCATTCATCAAGTCAAATGATTAACACTACTCATTTGCTCTAACAGACATAGTCATTTTGACAGCAAATTACCACTGGATCAATAGCTCAGCTTTTCTTTGGCAATTCACGTAGGAGCTTGAGACCTGTGACAACATGCCATGCTGCTGGCATTGCTGTCTCAAAATCATGGAACAAAGTTAGAGGCAGGGAAGGAACTACTGATTGAAAAGTCAGTTCAGATTGAAAAGTCCTAGATGTTTTCACACCTCTCAAAGGCTCCTGTTTTTCCAGAAACCGGTCAACACAACAGACTTGGCCCTGAGATTCAGCCTACACTGTATTTTCCATTTTTAATAAAACTAATAATCCCATGCAAGTGTTAGAGCACATGCCTCAGCTTTGCTGTAATCCCCTGAGGAAAACATCCCTTCAGTATGGTCCCAGAGAAGTCGGCCAGTCAATGTTGTGGCTTTGCTTCTTGCATCTAATTCCAGATGTCAGGAAATGCATCATTTAAAAATCGTTATGGAGCTGTAGGAGTTCTGAGTTAAAAAATGCAGAAAGTGTTTCACTTCAGATACCAAATTAAAGCTGTGTTTTCAACTGGCCTGGTGCTAGCATCATCCACACATACTATTTTCACTGACTTTAATGACCAAGTTAAAAGCAGATCTTCTCTGTGCTGTGGGGTAAGATCACCTGAGCTATTTCTGGCTCCACACACATCACCTGAATCATTTTTCAGATTGATAGGAAAGATTTAGTGCATGGAAAACTATTCCCTGACAAAGGCTGGAGCAACGCTTCCTGATGACGACAGGATTTCTGGGATGAGAGTGCTGTACTGGTAGTCCATGGACCTAATGTTCTTCAGATGTCCTTGCTGGCTGAGCCGTATTCTGCCACCCATTCTCTTTAACATATACGCATAAAGCAAAGACAGTGACATGGTTTGTGCTTCGCTTTTGTCACCAAGTGAAAATGATAGGCTTCCTCGGTATTGGGACAAAAGCAGACACTTTCTATGCCTTTCAGAGGTGAGCTTGGAAGGACAGAAGCACCTTCTGTTTGAAAATGGCCATGCATTTCTTGCTGATTTGGAGTCTGTCAAACATGAATCTTTCTGAGCTTTAGAGGGGTCTCCTCTGATGCAGTTACCCTTGAAGAACATCTGATAGTGCGGCACGGTGCTGTTTAATTGCAAAATGGGATTAAACACATTGAGAGTATTGTACCTGTCTTCCAAAAGTTGAACTAGTTTTCTTGTTTGCTTCTGGGACCAATTCAGGATGTTGACTTGGATCTATAAACTCTTGTATAGATTAGATCTTGGTTAGGAAATGGACTGCATTCCTTTCATGTGCTGTCTTAGCAGTTGAGATCAGCAGACATGCTTTTTTCTAATGTGTTTGGGAAGCAGAAGCAATATTTTATCTCCTGTGGTATGCTGCTGGTACAGAAATGTTCAGGCTTATTAATTCTTCAGGACACGGGAAAAGTCTTCATCACCTGTGTAGGCAGTCATGGGAAAGGACCCACTGCAAAGACTGCATTTAAGAATATTTTTTTTTTGGAGGCAGCTGGAAAATATTAGTAGTCTTCAGAGCCAATATACGGTACATATTGAGAGCCAGTAAATGATGCATATTATTGCAAATTCCTGTGCACTTCTGCATTTTATAAAACAGATAACTAAAATACTCACCTAGCCAGAGCAGTTCCCCAAGGGATGCACATTTCCAAGTAGAGGACAAACCAAAAACACAGAACAGAACATGAATTAGCCAAATAGAATGGCTAAGTGGTTGAAACAAATGGTTTTAGGATCACTGAGTAAGGACCATGACCTCCTTTTGCATCAGTCAAGGCAACTGTGAAACTTTGTGAAAGAAGCTCACCGCAAAACAGATGCTGGGCTATCTTAGGTAAATAAATTACCAAAAAATAATAATAAAAAACTCCCCTACACATTTTACAAAGCACAGCTGTGTAAATATTGCCTGAGACAGAGGAGAGGGGGAGAGATGTAACATACACCCTTTTTTATGCAGAAGTTCTGCTCTGGGCGCTGTTTATTAACATTCCCAGTACAACCATCACTCCACTGCGTAGCACACACTGTGGCTACTGTACTCCATGCACACGTTTTGATCTTCGCTTTGGAGGAGAAAACGGGCTTCATTTTAAAGGAAACATTTTCACCCAAAAATGTGCAATGCGAGGTGTTAGGGGACAGAGAAAAGATGATACAGGAATGGGAACAGGAAGCAAACTGCATTACATCTCTTTTTTTTCGTTTCCTTTCCCACACTGTGTCTGCCACACCGACTCTGGATGATCCCCTGGCTCTGCACAAAGTGCGGAGCAATCCTGAGATCTTAATTTCATGGAGCTGGATACCTCCTGCGATTTTCCTGTTTCTCAGCTGCCAGGTACCACACATTCCAGCCTACAAAAAACTGTGGATCTGCCCACAGAGAGGAAAAAATGGCTTTTTCAGCTAGGCTCACCTAGCCCAGTATGCTGTCTCTGACAAGAGCTGGTAGTGGACACTTAAAGAGAGAATACAACAGCAGGACAGGCATCCAGTGATGCTTTTCAGAGTACAGCCTCATGGATTTTTGGCAGGAAACCGCTTGGTTTCACGAGCCAGAGGCTCTGTTTGTGTCTTTGTGTTTGACAGCCTTCAGTGGACTTCTCTTTCAGAGATGTGCTCGGATGTTTTTAACCCGTTCTTTATTTTGGCCTCCACAACATCCCACGGCAGGGAGTTCCAGTTTTACTGGGTGCTGTTTAAGGAAGAGCCTCTTCTTTTGTCTGTTGCCTGATCATTTTGCTTGATGCTCCAGAGTGGGTTATTTTTTTTTTACTGCCAGCAGTAGTGAATAAATCATTCCCTGGTTACTTTCTTTCAAGTTAAGTGCTGCCCCAACACTTTGACCGCAGCAGTCAGCGAGCATGGGAAAGCAGAGAAATCTGTCTAGCAGCCTGTTAGCTCAGGTAACAATTTGGCTGAGTGGCTGCAGAGCCATCCTATACCTCCAGGAATGTATATGTGCTGTGATAGCAGCTGTGGTGTTCACCCAAAGTGGGTTGTCTGTAACCTTGACCCATAACCCCAGAGCTTACAGCAGTGCTACCCCACTGGAAGGGCTGTAATAAGGACACCGCAGCCTCAATAAGGGATGCAGTTTAAGTAGTCACAATTTTCTTTCATTTTCCAGCTCCACAAAGACTTAAAGTAGAGCAGTGTCTTCATCTAGTGTGTCTACTGGCTACAGTTTTATTCTGATTTTACTGCTCGAGGGAGAGCAGGTAATCCATAGCATTCTCCACCTCTGCTTGCCCGCACCACTCCGGCACAGCCCGCAGCCCTAGTGAGATCATCCCTTCTCCTCTTCTCTTACATCAATGGTTGCTGCTATTTTTAGTGTGCTATACGCCAAAAAGCATCACATAAGAGACCCTATTGCTAAAATTAGCTGGGAAATTATAGGCTGTTTAACTGTTTTGTGCATAGTCTTCATTTGCCTCGCTGGGATTTGCCTGCAGATCTTTGAACCCCCAGAAACCAGCAAAGTGAGATGGCACCTGCAGTCCTCATGTCCAAGAGCAGTACTCTTGAAAAGAATGGGACTATTTTATATCAGCAAGGGCTGGAGATAAAGTCTTAGGTTCCACCTATAGGAGGGAAATATATTTTATTTTAAAAGTAAGGATTTACAGTAAACGAAGTTCCAAAAATATAAATGTATGGACTTTCTTTGTACGCAGTGCAGCGTCCCCTTTTATTCCAGCAGCCCACATTTGTCTCCAGGAGTATTATCTGTGATGCAGTCCGCTAATGCACTACCTTGCTCCGAACAGGAGAAAGCACTTTGGCTGTAGTCCAGATTTAACCCTGTCGTAGGGCCTCCCTTTACTGTTAACCAAAATAACGGCAAATGAAAGTAGAGCATCATCCTGACCCTTCCTCCGAGCTTGGCTAGTCGTAGGTGCGAGGTGCAGCTTGGAAGCAAAGGGTAGTGGTCATTCCCACTTGTTAAATGACTCTTCCGTCTCGCTCTGCTCTTTTAGTCCCTAAAACCTACATCTCTTTTCCGTTCCTGGAGTAAAAACTGCTTGGCCACACCTAATCTGCACGTGCTGGGTAAGGAGCTGCTGCTGACTGTCAAAGTAAAGCTTTGAGATCTGACATCAAAATGATTCCTGAAAAGAGTCCCGTCACCCAGGCGGAATTGCAAATTCTGGCCATTTGGAGATTTTAAAAATTAAAAGATCCCCAAACCAGCTGTATTTCTTATGCAAATCCTTCACCAAATGGGAACTTGTAAGTTACTAAATAAATTGTTTGCCCTCTGTTAAAAAATGATCATCTAGAAACCCAATAATTTGGGGAGCACAGGTTTTAAGAGGGCAAAGCATTCTTACAAACAACATTTCTCCCGTGTCCTCTGAACTATTGTGCTGTTGTTATTTTAAAGTGCTATTTCTCTACTTTTGCAGGATTTTTCTCTTTAACGTTATGTGGAAAACCCTGAACAAAAACTAGCACTTAATGCAGAGTAAACAGTGGCAGTGACTGAATAGAAACCTGATGTCAAATATACAACCACCCTGGGAAAGTGAAAATCCATTGCTTTGTCATCTCTTTCAGTTGTTGCTTTCCTAAGTGTATTATTCATAAAATTAGGGATTTAAAAATGCACAGAAACATTATTTTTTATATTCATAGCGTCACTTTAAAAAAAAATGGTTAAAAATCGATTTGCTGGCCTCTTGGGGAAATGCTGTAATGTTTTTGGCTGTCTCCTACTTTCTGCTGCCAGCTAAAAGTACCATCTGGCTTGTTTAGGGCCCTTTTCCATATCAGGTGCTTCCAAAATTCTCCCCAACCAGAGGATTGTTTCATTGGGTTGCTTTGCCTGCTGAGGCATGTGTCCTGGGCTGGGAATCCTACTGCTTCTGTTCCCTGCCATCTTGCTGACGGTGGTGTGTGTATGTTTGGGCACGGATCTTGCAGCCTCTCTCTCCCGAGGACATTTGCATCATTGTCAGCTGCACATATTAAATTGATATGCAGGGCTCAGAAACACGTATCCCGTCTTTTGTCCCTTTTGTTTGTGCAATTGTTGTGGTTTTAATTCTTCTTTGACACCTGGAATATCACAAAGCTGCTGATAATCTGTTGGCTACTAAGGGAAATGACATTGATAGAAGGATAATGTGTGTCAGACTTATATCTAGATAATTGCAGACACACCCCGAACCCTCGCAGCTCAGGGAATGAATATCCTAAATCCATTATTAATTTGGAGAGTCATATGTGGCAGTTGGCTGCGGAGTCATCCTCTCGCCGCGAGAGTCACTTGCAAGGCGTTTGTAAAAGACAGTTTTGGTTAATTCTGCGTTGCTGTGTGGAGTTGTTTGCCTAATACGAGTGGGTTTTGGTACATTCTTGCTGCCATTTCGTGGCAGCCTGAGGAGCTGTAACAAAATGGGGTTGATGTCCCAACCCCTCACTGAAGGAAGCCTCCCGTGTCCCTCCTCCTGTATGGGCAGGAAACACCAAGAAGACAAGAACGGATGGCACTATACGTGGCACCAGGTGACAGTGTCACCTCCTCAGGATCCTTTGTTTTTCCAGTTTGCTCTTTTACTTAGAAATAGAAATCTACCCCTCAAAGGATTTATGAGTAGATTTGAAGTATTGTAGTTGCTAAGTATAGACTTTTGATGTGATCGTATGGAAGGATGGAGCATGTTTTGAAATAGATACTGCCGTAAGCTGTCTTGTCCTATTTCTAAAATGATCTGTGCCATACACTGCTGACTTTTCCTGTCCATCCATTAAAAAGTGAATTATGAAGAGTGCTGAGACAAACAGATAGTAGTTTAACCTTGTTAGTAAATATCAGGTAGCTGATATATACTGCTAGAAAGTTACATCACAGCCTTTCTCTTCAATATAGGTTTATGAAATTATCTTGTTACTATATAAACTGCCTTCGCTGTGTACATTCTTCCAGAGGTTTATTGTTCTTTGTATGTTGGCACAGTAGCATGACTCTGAAGAGTCAGTTCACCATGCAGTGAATTTTAAAGACTTGGGAGATGGCCACATCTATTTTTTTAGCAAAGAAATGAAAGCTTTTCTTTTCTTTTTTTTTTTCCTAAGGTATTAAAAGTTTCAAAAGATGTGCTGAAATGAAAAGGAAATAATAACTAAAGACCGGATGGGAAGTAGTGCCTCAGAGCACTGACTTTGGTTGTTTGCTTGTTTCCCCCCAAATCTTAATATTTTAAGTACAAGTTAATATTTTAAAGCAAATAAACCTGTTTTGTGAACTAGTAAGATACTTGAAGTATATCACACATTATTCATTTATTTTTGTGAGTGCAATAAAAATTTCACAAGCTGTAATCTTGTTCTTTTAATAGAGAGAAAACTATGCAGAATATGTTGCTTAGAGTATTAGATAAGCTACAGTGTGTTAATCAAATATTTTCGTGATATGAGGGCAGTTGAGAAAACAGTACAATTTTTGCTAATGGCACTGGTAAGTAAACGGATCTATCATTACATTGTCATGAAAAGTGACATTGAGCAGAAACACCCTGCCAATCCCTAGAAGATAAGTATTTAATGTAATTAGACAGACACTGTCTCTTTTGTTGAACGTAGCATTAATCACCCAGAGAAGTCCAACTTTATATGAAATGGCTTTTTCTGATATGTCTTTGTATTAGAAAGCTTCCTACGTGGTTTTGTCATGATGATATATTTGAAGAAATGACTGCTATAGCTATACGGTTTTCCTCATGACATATCTTGCTGTTCTGTGTTCCATAATATTACTTTTTTTTTATTTAGCAATGTTACATTATATAGCCGTGACTTGTTGCTAAGTCTAGAAACCTACATGCATTCAGAGCTGAACCTCTTTGAAACAGTTAATGCATTCAACTTAGGAAATATAAAAGAAACACAAATAGCTTCCATTATGTTCTTCACTTCTTCCTATGTGGTGTTAGCACAGGTTCATTGTTACGGCACAAGCAAAATGTTTCTTGCCTCAAATGCTAGTTCATAATATCACACACCAAAAAAAAAGAACTTCTTTCTATGAAAATCTCATTGTTAAATCGATGAAAAATGTTGCCCCCTTCCAGAATTCATTGGCACTACATTTTTTTTTTTTTTTTTTTTTTTTTCCCCTCCTCTGTTGCTTGTAATTTGTACTGTGAAATGCTGTCTGGTTATGAACTGGTATCAACTTGAATCAGTGCACAGCTGTGTCTTCCCACCTTCTCAGTGGTGCAGAGGGCTTTGAAGGGGAAGAATAGGGTTTAGTCAAAGATGACAGCGGACTTCACCCAGTAACAGGTGGAGGTCAAGTCGGTTTATTTGTTGGGATGAACAGAGTGCAGAGATGAAAAATCTTTGCCATAATAAGGTTTAGGAAGAAAATGCTGACTAGTCTAAGCTTTGATTCCAGCTGACAGATCCTTTTCTAGTGTTCATTACTTGATTTCACAGTTCAGGCAATTTTAAGAGGCTTAAAATTATATTTCTGCTCTCCTCTATAAAACTTTTCGATCACTTTCTAATTTTTGCTTTAAGTAAAGTTACAGGGACTCCCTAATATATCACTCCTGCCTTTAGACTCTTACAAAGTCAATACGCCGTCAAAAATGAAAGGATAAGATTTTTTTTTTTAGACCCCTACTTTTACTGATTCTTTTTTATAAATTAAGTAGAAATTTCACATGTAGGCACCGATTCGATTAGAAAATTAAAACTTCAGAAAAACTCCCTAGAAAGGAGCGTGATGCTTAAGGAGTCACTGTTCCTGCCTGGGAATAGGGGATTTTTATGTTCCTGGTGGCAGCGTTAATGAAGCCACGCCACCCCCAGTGTGCTAAGTTTCAATCACCAAACGCCGGTGAGCCATGCTCCATCCTGAAAGGGAGTCACAGCAGGACCCCGGGCAATCAGAGCAGAACGTCCTGACATTGCGTGGCAGTGCTGGGACCGCGATGACCTCTCGGCATCGTTGCATGTCCGTGCGGCATCGCAAAGGGATTTCAGAGGGCTGAGCGGTGCGAGTCTCTCCTAGGTTAGCCTCCTGCCCTGGGAGGGGAAGGTAGGCTTTTCTCCTTTCCCACCCTTTTTCTTCCACCACCACCACCTGCTTTCCTACCTGCTGCAGTGGGCAGAATAGGAGTATCTTTAGCCATTTGCTAAAATCTTCCCCCTCAGACTTTCTATTACTTCTGCATTCATTCTTTGCAGGAAGAGGAAACTCACTGGTCAAACCCTTGGACACCAGAATAGTTGCATGCAGTTTCCCAGGGAGCCAGATAGCTCTAAAGCTTCCCAGTGAGTGACAGTTTCTCTCTTCTATTCTTCTGAAACATGTGTTTTACACATATACTGAAAAATGTTAATATCAATTTACAGCCAGATTCTTGCTTTTTTTTAATTAAAAAAAAATATAAAATCTCCCAAAGTATATACACTTAGAGCACCTCAGCACACATGTCACTTTTTTATGTAGGAAAAAGTGTTGGATGCTCTTATACACATAACATCATTGGGCTCGAAAGCTGTTAGCTCATTCTGAGTTAGTGGCAAGAACACCGGACTTGCCAGCACCAAACTGTGAAACCTTTTTTGTGTGACGAGTAGAATTATCATGGGGTTAGAAATCAAAAAAAAAAAACAAAACCAAAAAAAAAAACCAAGGGGAGGAGGGGGGGGTGTAAATCTGTGCATTTGGATTCGAGTATCTTCAATACCATGATGTCAACTTTGTCCTAGAAGTCCTTGAATCGCAAATCATTGGAGGCTGGGAGAGTATTTTGGAGAATTATCACTGTATGCTTTCCCGGGTCTTTTACTCTTTTTCTAGGCATCCATTAGTTACCACTGTCAGAGAGGATACTGGGCTAGGTGGATCCCTGTAATCTGATTTGGCATGGCTATTTTTCTGTGTTCCTAAGCTCATGAGATCAAGTTATGTAGGATTATTTCATAATGCCAAGAGCAGCAGTTTCTGAGGTTCGACAAAGCTATCTAGCAAAGTGTCTAATAAAAGAAAAATCCTGTCCCATACTGTAGCTTTCTTGGTCCAGTGAAGCAGCAGCCTCATGCATACAAATCTTGTAAAGTTACTTCTGATAGCTCCCTTTGTCCCTTCGTTTTTGCAAGCTAAAGTGCCATTTTCCTTTTTACAGCTTAATTGAACCTAAATGCACCCATTTTCTGCAATGTGGTATTTTGGTAATTTTACTATTTGCTCGTAAGTTTTCCCTTAAGCAAACTGAAAGCTTCCCCTTTATCACTTCACTGGGCCAAGATTTCACACAGTATCCTGCTTGCTACAAAATATGATAGTGTTCTCTCTCACCTTGTTTCTTTTTTCTTCTTTTACTTTCTTTTATAAAATTAGGATATCTAAGAAACCCCGAACACCGCGGAGCACTACATGGTGGGTGTGCTTATTCAAACAATGCCAATGCTCTTGTTCTCGGTGCATAGACATTTTGTGTTGGTTGGGGGGGGATGTACCACGTGTCCCCTCTCGTGGGGATTCTCCGGTGTCTAGTAAGGAGAGAGCTCGTGCTGAGTGAGAGCACTGGAGGGAGCGCTCATTTGTTACCTCTGCCCTTCCCATGCCTGTTTTCATGAAACTTGCCGGGACTTTTGCACTGCGAGCCCTCTGCCTCTCCATCAGATGTGTTTTGGATTGCTCAGTAGATGAGAGAGGTGTTGGGCAAGCAGAGCTGCAGGCAGCATGGTCATACACGGCTCCTCTGGAAACAACGCCAAAGCCAAACTGCTGTGCTCTGCCTTCTCTGCAATGGGCACATTTTAGTTTTTCCAGGGGTGATTCCTTGCTCCTCCTGGAATCCTAAAGCCATTGGGAATGAAGAAAATGGAGGCTGATTTCACCTATCTGATATCACCTGCCTGTGTGGAAGCGGTTTGAGTCCCTGCTGCCTGGGAGCTGCCAAGCCCTCCCCAGGAGGTGCTGGTGGCAGGTCCCCAGGGCCATTCCAGTGGGCGCCCACCGGCGTGCAACTGGCAACGGGCACTTTCCAGTAAAAGAGCACAGCAGCTGTAGGTCAGCTACAAATTATTTTTTGTGTTACGGAGAAATGAGATGATGTTCAGTCCTGTGACTGTCAAACCCAAGCAGTCATATGGCAAAAATACCAAGAACCACTGGATAGCAATACATAACAGTTCCATGAGTACACTCTTGACCTGTCAAATTATAAATCCATTTCAGTTTGGTACGATGCACATGAATTCAGTTTGCAACTCTTTCTTTCTTTGGAATAATTTATAAACTCTTCACCTCAAATTGTGCAGAAATCAGGTGACTTTACAGTACATGGTAAATTACCTGAGCTACTTTCAATCCTGACCATAGCTCTTTTATTAATTAAAACATGTTCAATGGCAGTGTATACCGATTAAGTCTTCAAAACCAATATTAACACCAAACTTAGTCTTGTCATCATCAGTTACATGCAGTAACTGAGGTCACAGGTCGAAAAAATCTGCATATTTACCCATCTCCATCTCATGCCTTTGGTGTTTAGCAACCACCATTATTATATATAACCTGGATAGCCAATGATCTTTTGATGACATGCAAATAATGAGCAAATGATTTTTGAGAAAATAAATAAATAAATAAAAAACCACCAGAAAATTTGACTCCGTCCTCTTCAGAAACTAAGATTCCCTTCAGAATCACTTGCAATTTAGCATCCATATGCATCTCAGGAAGATATAGTTGAAACATAAATCTATTCTGGGTCTTTTACTTGCAAAAATATCATACCTCAGCTATAATCATATGCAAAGACTTTTTAGAGGGCTTTGTAAATGCCATCCAAATTTATGATGGCATTTTTTGCCTTACAGCTATAGATGTTCTATCCCCAAAGCACCCACATAAAGGTATATTCTCCTATGGATGGCTGCAGTTTGTCCCTGCTGCTATATCTGATCTGCCAAGTATGCTGAAAAACTCTCAAATAACATTTGAAATGAAACAAATGTAGTCATGAATTTTAAATGATGAGATGTTTAAAGACGTCATCAGAAATTTTTTTTATTCTTATTACAATATATATTTATACAATGCAAAAATATACTGAAACTAACATAAATGAAAGGGAAAAAATGAACCGTTATCTTGCTTTTTATTATGCTTCTCATTAAAGTTTTTAAATATAAAATTCATGAAATTATATTTTGAAGAATCTGGTAATAAGTGGAGTACTAGTTTATTAGTTATTGAAAGAACCACCTGGGTGACAAAGCAGGAATGAAGGCTAACTTAGGAGATCTAAAACAATCCAGCTGATGCTGTAAAGATAGATAGAAACAGATAAGGTAATACACTCTATGGGAACATTGCACCAAACAATTTAAGGCAGATTTTAATGGGGGAAGGTTTTAGAATAATGGTGAAAATTGTAGTGCTCAGTTTTAAAATTCTGTAGGCAAGAATTTCTATCAGCAGAAACTGATATTTCTCCATTGTAAATGGAGCAGCGCTCCTTTACAAATGAGAAATTTCAACCTTCTTTTTCCTAAGTGACATCAGAATTTTGATTCTAACTTGAATTATCATTTTTGGCTAAAAATTGCTGAGGAGTCCAAAAGCATTTAAAACCTGAAGCCATTGAATCCATTTAATGCGCCTTTGGCACCTCTCTCTCTCTCAGTCCTTTTTGAACATTCTGGTCCTCATTTTAATCAATCTCTTTTTATTAAGTTCTTTGGCTCATTTACTCGTACGTGCATTTGCTTTATTTTATTTGGAACATTTCTTTTGTAGTGTCTTGAAAAAGAGTTGTGACATTTCTTTTGGATAGCTTCTTAAGTATCTGGCAGTCACCTATGATACGATGTTGATGGGTACGGATAGATTAGCTCTGTTTTCCTGATGATCTGTCAGATGTCGAGTTCTGAGGAAACGGGTTGTGTGTGTTGGTGATGCATATGCAGTAGTTTGATAAGTGAATAGACGGGGGGAGCTTTCATTTTTCTTCTGTGAAATCATTGTTTATTAAGCTGGATTTAGTCTTGTGAAGCGAGGTGCTCACTGGCAGGTAGTTCGTCAGTGATCATGGTAACTTTAAATGCGACCAGGGGAGCAAGTATCTATTCAGAACGTAGAAACTAAAGAGCACTTCATTAGGATGAGTGAATTTCCATCTGCGTTGTGTTTTGTGTATATACTGGAGCAACTAATACAGTCAACTGATGGATGGCAGTTAATGTGATCATATCTCAGCTGATGACAAATAAAGTTTGCTCAGCACTAAATAGAACAGACTTATTATGACTGACAGTAGTATAGCCATCAAAATTTCAAGAAGCTTGAAATTAAGAATTCCCAAGGAAAAAAAAAAAAAAAAAGGCAGCTGATCAGCATTTCTGTTGATACTGATTTCAGTGAAATTGCTGGAATAATTTTCACAGAAGTATGAAAATTCCTTGAAAAACTTCTTCCCATATATCAGTCCTTTCTTCAGCAGCCACTTTGTTTTTCTGCATCATCTATTTGTTCTGCATGTTGTTGAGTTCATGGTCCACCTGGTAATATCTGAGCTTCCGCGATTCCTTTTCATAGTGCCCCTTGAGAATGAAGATCCAAATCATATTTCATTCATAGCTTTTGTTACGAAATCTCCATCAAGAGTCTAGTGGCAGAGAGCTACTGGGAATATTGGGGTAATTATCCACAAGTCGTCTTCAGAGATGAATATCAGCTGGTCTACCAATGTGGCTAACTTGAGATGGAGTTATTGTTTAGGATGTGTGCAGTCAGAATAAGGTTAGTAATTAATCAAGTGAAATTGTATGGATATACAGATATAGGTACAAATAGAGCTTTAGATTTGGAGAGAAGAGGAATTGTTCTCCTCTTACACTGCTGTGACTCCATTTGCTCCATCAAAGTTAATCCTAATTTCAGTACCTCTGTTAGTAAGGTGCACAGGTATATGGAAAATAGGTTTATAGATATTTATTTGTTCTGGGAAGGATTTGTGCATTCAATTCTCACGCATCATTTTCTGGTCCATTTAAATATATATCAGCCTCATACATGAAAATTTGAAGATCTTTAGCTGTACTCAAGGAAGACTCTTATGTGGTGCGTTTCTAGTACTGGCAAACATAAGGAGGTAGAGGAATTAAAACCATCACAAAGCTCCAGTGGCCCTTAGAAGATGAGGAACATGAAGTATCCCTGTGCATTCACTGATTAAACTTGGGCTGGAGGTTTGCGAAGTGCAGAGTTTTGGAAAGTCTTACTGCAGGACTTCAACATCCGTGCAATGGCTCCAGTAACCAGAGTCTCTCAAGGACAAGGATCCCATTTACGCTTGCATTATGCATTGAGCAGAAGGGTGTGATGCATGATGTGGAATGAACAAAATAACTTGTGTGTTTAGGGAAATGCCAAATTAATGAAAATTCAGAAAGCTCTAATGTTGAAAAGGCACACAAATTCCTTGATAGAAATATAATGCTGCTAACAGTTTCAAGATTATTGTTGTCTGAATTTTCTGCTTATTGTGTACTGCAATTAAAATTCTTTTCAACTGAAAAACCAATGTCAAATTAATATTTCCTTTTGGAAAAAAATACGAATGTACACATCTTGTTCCATTTAGCACCATGATGGTCTTTGATCTGGTTCCCTCCGTCCAGTGAAAAAAAGGGATTCGTGTTAATGGGAGCAGGCTAAGACCATATATGTTTGGCATACATAAACTTAGAGAATCACACGAACACAAGTAGAGTGAGTTAAAGCAACACACCCACTCAGTCTTCCATCTGTGTTTTATGCCACAAATCCCTTTATTTTCTTTTTTATTTAGCAATTAACTTTTCCATTTATTCTGTAGTTAAAAGCTGCCATAAGATGAAAATAGACTAAGTCTGATTTTCTTCTCTTGCACTCTAAATAACATTCAGAGGAGACTCAGACCTGAATTACGAAATCTGTGTTTCCTAAAAGCGCCAGGTGTGACTGTGATTTGGACAACTGTCCTATACACAGAATAGTAAGAAACACTTTTAAGCCCCACCTGGGTTACCCAGCCGTTGTGTTCTGGCTGTTCTTGTTTATTCCTTGCTCAGAGCAGATGGATAGAAAGAGGCAGGGAACGGGGAGGATCCTTGGCTCCATTCCCTATTCACCGGCCAGCGCAGCTGAGACGGGATATTGTAATTTGTTACTGCCCTGCACCAGAGAGGAGACAGAGGAGAGTGGGGACTCAGAGGTGTCCTTATGAGTTGGCACTACCCCTTCCTTGGGGCCGTACAAAGTGCTGAAATCTGGTTTTTCAGTGCAGCGGTCCCCAATATTCATTAGCTCCGGGGAGCAATGCTGAGGAAAGCGGTGCAAGGCAGCAGCATCCTCCCTGGGCTCTGCCCTGGGTAGCTTCAGTTTTAACTTTTTAATTTCCTGCATCCCTGAGCAACACAGGAGGGGAGGCTGCGGGCTGGGGACCGCTAAATGTGTTAAAACTCATTAGGTATGAAACAGAAGACCTTTAAAACTAGCCAAGAGTCTCAGACACGGGTGCCAAAAATTAAACACCTAATTCCGTATTTAGTCATTTATCTTGGTTCCGGCCTCACCATTGTTAATACGCACCGTGCCACCTCATAGGTGGCCTGATTTTCATAGGCACTGGGCACCTACAATGCTAACTCCAGTGAGAGTTGCTTACCTAAAAGTGAGACTCATAGTATCAGATTTAAATATTTCTGGGTGATTAAACCTGAGTTCCCTCACTCTCGCTCTCAGCTCCCGAAAGGAGCTTCAATAGAATGACCAGCATTGTAACATATGGCTTAGCGAGGGGGGAAAAAAAGAAAATGAGTATTAGAAATGGATGGACTAAAGAATACGCAGGATATATCAGGCACATTAAGCAAACATATGGTGCTAAATGAGATATTTTTTTAAAATTGCAAAAAAATTGACATTCCTGGCAGTCTCAAGGATAATGTGACATGGCTGTGATAAATTTAGAAGAATGGGACATATTTTGGCTTGTTCTTGGAAACCTTTTTCTTGCATGCCGACTGTATTTCTTCTTTTATTAACCCATTCAAAGAATGTTTGAATTTTGCTGCTAGAGCACCATGCTAGCGCAACATAAAATGTGAATGATGCTAATTGCTTTGCACTGCCTAACTTTCTGTCATACCCTCCCCTCTTAAAGGACAAAACATGCTTTGGAAATGAGCTGGCAAGCTCATCTTATTCTTTCTTTTGGTCAATATTAAGTGATGTAATTAAGCTCCTGTTTGCATATTCTTCTGAACTAGGATGCAGCCATTATTTTTTTTTCTTGAGATCTGATGGATATGATCACTCAAAATAAAATGTGTCATTACAAACCTCAAACAAAATAAAAACATGGTAGAGTTGGACTGTTCCAAACCAATACGTTTCAGAATACACTGAAATAAATAAAAAATACGAAGTAGTGATAATAATGGCAATCAGAATGATGATAACAAACAAATATAACAAAAGTAGGAACCAATTATCAGTGCTTCAGTTTGTCTTTCTACTCAATTTTACAACATTGTGTTACATTAAAATCTCTGTTTTCACATGAAGACAGCTGCCTCAACCGTATAAAAAACCATCCCCACATGAACATGGCACTGCTCAGCATTGCCACAGCGCAAGGTCATTCATCAGCTTTGTTGTAGCTCCTCAAGTTCCAGTGTTTGGACACAATCACATGAACTTGCTACAGCTTTAAACCATATTCCACTGTTATCTCTACCCCTACCATGGCTGAGATCAGTCAAGCAGGTTTTTTAGCTCAGGGCTAGAAGAACAGCTTCTCCACCTTCTCAGAAGCTTTATTATCTTTCCCATAACCCTGAAGATCATAGAATCATAGAATGGTTTGGATTGGAAAGGACCTTAAAGATCATCGAGTTCCAACCCCCCTGCCCTGGGCAGGGACACCTCCCACCAGACCAGGTTGCTCAAAGCCCCATCCAGCCTGGTATGGGGTATGAGGAGGATATGCATCTAGAGGATATGGGGAAAGCAGGGAGTTCATGACCCAGGTGAACCACAGGGTGGACAGGCTTAGAACCCCTTGCTCCTTCCACAACCTCCATTGCTCACCCAGAGCTCGGCTACTCCTGTCCCCTCCTGGATCTCTGCTCATGGGCTGCAGAGCCATCAGCTGCCCGAGGGACCTTCTGCCTCCACACAAGAGTCCTGCACGACCTTGCAGTGAGAGCAGCTCATAAGCAGGCATGCTTTACTGTGATAATCCCCGTGCGTAAACAGTCTCGTGTTCTATCCATCACATTTTGCACGTAGGGGGATGGAGCCTGTTAAAAACTTCCTGGGGGCAAATGGAGCCCCTTCCAAAGCCCAGTGCAGAAGAGATGTACCCAGATGTACCCACGGCCTTGCTGCCGACAGTGTAGCTCCTCTACGCCTCCCCAAGCACAAATATTGCCGCTGACCCTTGTTGTTGTGTTTAGGGCTGGGGATGACACTTACTTTGTGTTTCCATCCCCAGTTCCTCTGTCATAAGGAAATCTGGGTCAAGAGCACCTTTACTTCTTTGTGCCTTTGTCCTGAATATGGATACTCAGACAGAGAGCAATAACTAAGTTACATCCCAACATGCCATTTGGGCAGAAAATTCAACAACCTGCAGTGGAATACTGCATTGAAGTACCTTAGCTCGTTCTCCTTTTCTCTCTTACCCCCAAACTGAACCAACTCTTCTTGCTTTTGTCCCCACTCCAAAGCCCCTAAGACCAGTATGAAAAAAACCCAACCCAGTATTTTTCTTGCACAATAGTCTGTCAGTTCTAAACTTATATTTTTGAAAGATTAAGGATGTAATCTTTCTTGCCATGAGAAAAAAGCCACCACAACTGCAAACCCTTGTAGCAAACAGTTTCAAGACAAAAAGCTGCAAGTACAACACTGGAACTCTCACCACTCCCTTACTTTATTTAACTTTCTGAAATATAAACTGGAAAACCTCACTGAAACCATTAAGACCCCAGCAGCGCAGCACATAAAGTAAAAGAAGGCTCCTGCATATTGCAATCAACATCCCAGGGACTATAAAACTAGTGTTATTAAATATAAAGTTAATAATATTGTCCAGAGATAATATTGTCCAGGCCTCTCTCTTTACTTTTTAACAATTAAATTCTATAAAATACAGAGTTGGAAATAAGGCTGAATGACTTTGCTAGTGGAAGTTCAACTTCCAAATTATCCGATATTTTGCCTTTGCACCTGAAACCTCAACTGTTCTGCACCTTTGTTTTGCTACATCCCTACGGATACGCAAAATGTCTGATGTACTGGAAATTATGTGTTTTCAGAGTATGTGCAGATGATCAGAATGCCCATATGCCTCTACAGTTATAAAAATATAGAGAATAATAGGGACACACATACATATTCTTCATCTATATGCTGTAATATTCTTTTATCCAAGCATAAATCATATGCAGAAAAGGCTCGGATTTTAAGAGCCTATTCAGTCTGCTAATTTCTTTGGTGCCATGGGCTTGATATGATATCAACAGGAGTTATTCTTACAGAGTATAACAAACCGGTCATATTAGCATTACACCATTTCCGCCTGTCCACGGGAGAGGTTTCACCCAATGGCAACTTAACTCTGATTTTCATTGGAAGCCTTTGATATAGTTCAAGGGCATAATAACAACTCTGAAATAATTCCAGTGTGGCTTCTAATATCAAGACACAAATACCATTCACCCTTTAAAAAAAATTTGAAAGCAAAAGGGAACCACATAAATATATTACTTTCAAATACCTTTGAAGTCAAGAGAGTAAGGAGAGACAGAGTTTGAACTCAGAAAACTTTATTCTCTAGTTGTGCCTTGAGTCGTGCAGCACATTTAAAAGATCCATTTGCAATAATCTACTAAAACAGTGAGTGAAAGACAGAACTCATAAAAAGCCTGTAAAAATCCAAATGCTCCAGCTATTACAGATTTCTAAAAATAAAGCAGAGTAGGTTTCAGTAGCAATAATAAGCTGCATCTTATCCATATTTCAGATTTAAAAGAAAAATATGGCTGCCTTTTAGTACTCCTTGCTCAGAGCAAACCATGGCTGTTTCTGCCTCAAAAAAAAAGACCACAAATTAAAGTGAGCTTTCGGCTTGCTGTTGTATTCCGTTTCATTTGTCCTTTAAGTTTTTCTTAGCTGCTTCTGCACCCACTTTCACAATGCATAGGCTGTCGTTCCATGACCTAGCATTATTAAATTGCACTTATCAATCATTCTTGCCAGGAATGCCATCGCCAACTACATTAAAGAAGTCAGAGAAGTCTGGTTTCAGCAGTCCCTCGCCTTCGCAGACCTCCTCCCTTGGAACGGCTTTCACACAGCACCATCGACCTGTCATTACAGGACCCAGAGGTGAGGCCTAACCCAAGAGCCCCCCCAGGCAGCTTAAACCTTAGCCACGGCACCCGGTGGCCATCCCAGCACCTTTCCATGGAAAGTCATCGCCATCTGTGACCCAGCCAGTGAGAGGCTGTGCTTCAGAAGCTTGATAACCTGGAGTTTCTAGTTGTCAAGACCCGCGTTTGGTTTTTGCTAGGCTGGGCTGCTTGGTAAATCTCCTGGTGACCTCTCAATCGAGGTGGAAACGCTGTTTTCTGGGGGCTTGGGGTTTTGTTTGAAGAGGGTGGGGAAAGAGAATTTGTTACAGAGAGTGTCTTCTGCTTGTGTCCATTCATAACATAGATTGAGTCTAAACTGCTGGAGATAGGGACCCATCGCTCCCTTCTGAACCACTCCTGTCTTCCAGCACCATGGCTTTGTTTCTGCTGGTCATTTAGTGCTCGTGTTGTTGGTATCAGCGTGCTGAAGAACCGCCTTGTTAGGGGACTCCTTTGAAGTTGGTTCCTGCAATGCTTTGGCTGGTTTTCTTCGCAGTACTCTTCTGATTGACTTTCCAAGTAAAAGAGATGTCCTCTGGGTCTAGATGCGCTTATACATTTTTGTTAGAAAGCTGCATTTGCATTTAGCCTAGAAAACTAAATGCAATACTCAGTTCACGTTTGAAAAGGAACTCACTTGGGCATAGCAATATACACAAATGAATGAATCTTCTTACAAACCTCTTTGGAAGATATAAAAATAGGAATGAATGGTTGTGACATGTTTCTTTCTGCTATGAAATTTTGTCTCATTTAGACAAGATTATTAAGGAATTGGTCGAATGGTGAAGCATAAAAAGACGTATTAGCAATTCATACTGGAAATTATTTTGAAATGTCTGTTTGGCTTTAGTGTGGTTTTACCGAGGGCAGCATAAACCAGGAGGAGCCTCTTTGTCTGCACAGTCCAGGTGATGCGGTGTGAATTGCCCTAAGTTGAAGCGAGGTCAGGATTGCACTTCATAGGGTTTTGTGCTTTGTTAAATCTGGTTATTGTATTTTGTTTTGTTGTGGTTAATCCCATAAAAATTATTTATTACCCTTAGACACATACCTAGATCCTGGGAAGATCTTAGGCATCTAAATTGTATACAGATTTCCCTTGAAATTTGGATCTGAGCTATCTGGCAAATATATCTCCTTTTAAAAGCCTTGATAATTGGTGATATAAGTATGAATAATATGAATGTTCCATTAACATTATATTCAGTGCACATCAGCTGACTCTGAATTCCTACCTTTTAGAAGTTCAGCCTTTTAGATTTGAGTTGTTGATTGATTAGTTAATAGGCTTTTCTTTATTTAGCTGTGTTTTGCCTCGCAGTTATTTTTTAAGATCACTGAATGCCTTTGTCTGCCCCTGTTTGGACCCTCTGTATTTTGGATTTTTGTGTGGTTGAGAGAGGAGATGTATCACTGGTGAGGTCTTGTTTAAATCTCATCTACAGTCTGTTTTCACAAGAGTTTTTCTATGCACCAGGGGATATCCATCAGCTATGTGAGAAGAACATTTAAAGACAGCCAGAATTTAAAAGAGCAAATACAATGATTACAGTTCCCAAATTTTGTCTGTTTGGAAGGAGATGTCTTCACTAACTGCATAAAGAAGTAACCCAGTTTCTCATCATCATGATTCCTAACAGGTTAACTAAAACTTCTTCTGCAACATCATTTGGAAGCATCTTCTATTATGCTTGTTCACAAACGAAGTCTTACAGACTTTCAGAAAAAAAAAAAATCCCTCTGAATCCATGCATGGATTCTTGAAGTGTCATCATCCTGGAAAAATCTTGTTCCAGACTTCGTTCTTTGTTCTTTTTGGACATTCCTCTTCAGTATTCTTCTTCCACAGCACACTGGCTGTGTTTATTTCTCTTCTTAAACAATCGTTCTGTTAGTAAAGGGTAATATACTGAGATGGATTATTTTCCGCAAATCCAGCTTTGTTCTTTATCCCATCGCCTCCAGTGTACTTCGGGACAGTAAGCAGAAGAGAGAAGCTTTTCAGGTATCAAAAGTGGCAACATAAAGAGTATAACGCAATCATATAAGAGGATATAATTTTTGAGCAATTCATATCCACCATTAGTTACTGGAAGTTGTACCTTCCTGCAGAAATCATCGGTATAATATAGTGCCCACACGTTGCATTCGCTTTGGATACCTCTGCATTATGTAAATGGTCAGTGGCAGGTCATCCTGAGTGGTCTTCAGAAAAGTAAGAATGGGATTTAATCTTCAGTCTGCAGAGATATTTCGGAGGAAGGAAAGTCACGAGTAAGTAGGTCACCATCAGAGTAAGCTCCTCAGCCAACTGAACGATTACGAGAAGGTTCAATCTCCTTCTGATGTTCATATGTGCAAGTTTATCACTTGGATGTGTATATGAGATGCATTTGTAAAGCACGATCAAAATAGACAGCAGAGAAGAAGCTGTAGACTATTCATGGCAGGTGTTGTCATTGACAACCAGTGATTTATAACTTCTCAGGAATATTCCCGAATCTTTAGCACGCTTCCAAACATTCCTTAGAACACAGTACAAGTCTTATGCTGGGGTATCCCAGGATACTAAGTGCCCTTCCCAGTGATCCCCACAATGAGTCATTTTGGAAACAAAACTTGCTTGGAGGAGGAGTAGATCCTTAAGAGGATTTCTCCATTCAATCAGAGATGCTCCGTTCAATCAACCCATTGGAAAATCTCTGTTCTTGTGAAATTGCCGGTACTGTACTGTGTTGTGGAAGCCTGTGCACTAGTTTCCTATCTGCGTTGGTGCTGCTGCCAGTACTCAGCCCAGCTGGGCAGTAGCCAGCAGAGAGGATCTGAGCTGGCTGACCAAAGGACCAGATGTGCAGTGAGTGCTGGCGCATGGATGCCAATGCTTCAGTGACTCCTCAGTAGTTCCAACAGATGGTGGTAAGATCCAAGTTTCTTTGGTGATAAGCTAGCAAAGTGATTCATGGAGCCTCACTTGATGATGGCAGTTTTTTGGGCATGACTCTATGAATGCACCATATGTCTTCTCTGGACCAGCGTGGCTAGGATTCAGTGTCTGGCAGATGGTAAATTGATCACCTATAGGGTGGCTTTAGCATCACTATCAGTTTTAGAATTTATTTCAAAGCATTGAAAATCCAAGCGGTTAGATCCCTGTCTCCTACGCAGCATACTTTTGTTACCTGCAAGTTAGATTACTTGGTGGTCAGCATAGCCCACCGCAGTACTCCAGGATTGCAAAGCCATCACGTATCGCTGGCATCTTACAAAGTTTCCCAGACATTAGACCGCTTGAACTCTTTACCAGACATTGAAGGATTTAAATACTATGGGTGACAGCAGTATTTACATAAGTGGTTTTAGGTTTCCATGTATTGCTACTTACACTCTAGTGACTTTATATCTGGAGCTGGCTGAAACGTTAAATTGACCACGATCTTGTAAACCTAGGATATACGGCAGCCCAGGCTGTGGAGCGTTCAAGCATTTCCACAGAATATGACAGCATAGATCCTGCAAGCCAAAAAGCAAGGAAGAAAAGGCAAGGAAAGAAAAAAGATAAGAATGAGATGGTACATTAGGAAGATAAATGAAGTAGAAACACAATTACAAGAAACAAGAAATACAGCGCAAAAGGGAAGAACCCAAGGAAATGGGTGTTTGAGCAGAAAGAGAAGAAGGGATGAAAGTCAACTAGTGGAGTGGTTCCCATTATACTAATTTCCTCCATAGTAAGCATTGCCATTGAGATTTTTATCAGGACAAGGCCCACCACCAGGGAAACTCTGCAGGATAGTACTCTCCGCTCGTGCCAAAGTGGCAAAAACTGTATGTCACGTATCTGGGAAGACACTGTGCCCTCCTCTATCAAAATTCTCCACGGGGTCACCAGAGTATCAGTGCTTGTTAGCTGTCCTGTCACCCAGCTTCACGCGAATCAAAGTGATAATTCCCGCTACCTCGCTCCAGAGCTACTCAGTGTGAAAGGACATTTTGTAATATCCTGTTCCGTACAACTACCCGTGGCTGCTCCTCGATGCTGTCAGCTGGCAGACTGATGTAACCTCCTGCTTTCCTTTGAATTTTGACAAAAACAACGCGGTGCAAGTTTATTCCGACACAGACACCTCAGATCGGGGGCTGGTAACGTAAGACAGCCAAGAGAGGAGAGAGCCACACCACACGGGTAAGAAAGTGGAGTAGAAACCATAATTAGCGTTAACACCAACCAATTGCATTGGGAGCAGCACGAAGGGATGCTCCAGTTTACAACGTCAGGAGAGCTGACCGTGTAGGTGAAGATTTTGATTTTTCTCCTCTCGCTTTGAAGTATTAGGATGCTGAAGGAAAAACAGTTTCCTAACAGATGGCCCCAAGGTCAGGGTTTAGTAATTACAAGATACCCCACCCAAACTGCCATCTACTCCCATATCCCAGGCAGGGGAGGGCAGGGAGGAAGGCTTGCAAACGGTTAAAGCTTCAGCTAAACAAAAGTCAGGAACCGTGTAATTAAAACTCTACCTTTGTTGTATTGTAAAGAGTTAGCCTGTGACATAGGAAATATTTAAAGGAGCAGGCTGTTCAGCTAATTTGTGTGTGAGTGAACTGCTTAGACAGTCCTATCCTAAATTAACTGTAAGGCCACCCACTGAGATTGCCTCATAAAGGGCCATGATTGCTCAGCTTCGTTTTGTATAACCGTTCAATAATTACTAGATAAATGCATAACTAAAAGCTCTATTACACTAATAATTTGTACTGAGATAGATGTGTGGGACACCATGCTGGGTTAATTTGTCATCCCTGCAGCAAACTTCTAAAGAGGGCTCTTTTGCAGAGGAATTGTGTTAATATGTTGCTCCAGTGAAGACATGTTAGAGCAACAAGATGACTTGGTCGCTTAATCTCCTAAAGAGGCAAAATGCCTGGAGGGTAAGTGCCAGAAAGAAGAATGGGGGGTGATTAACACAGTGGACCCAGATTTAAACTCATCCTGACAAAAGGAGCTGATCTAACTGAGCAAAAGAATGGAAAAAGGGGGAGTGTTAAAAATACTGATAGGATTTCATGCATCCCTAAAAAATAATATAAAAATAAAGTACTGCGGGACCAAAGTATTTTACCCGTGCTTTTACTGATTCTGTGCTCAGTTTCTTTGCTCTCTTTGATGTATCCGTGAAGTTAAACTACGTGCTTTAAACAGTGCAGTGAACTATAATATTTTTATCTCTGCTTTATGCTAAATTCTTCTAGCTTCAGACACACACAAAAAGCACATTATTGCTTTAAATATGGAACCCATGTTTAAGCATCAGAGCTCTGGATTTTCAACCTCCTCTATTGACAGAACCATAAATCATGTTAAAGTTAAGTGAATTACTGTAGCGTGGAACTATAGCTTTAACAATGTTTATGTAGTATCAGCTTACCATCTACAGAATGAAAGGGGAAAAAAACACTGATATTAGAAATGGGAATGTGGAGTCCTATTAACTTAACAGCAATATATCACTCCAAAGTCACAGATTCCATTACCATGCCCTTTTTAGTATCAAAGCAGAATTATATCATCACACACATAAAGGTTGTGGTTTTTAAGAGAATTTACATTTCTATTGTAAACTTATCAACTGCATTTCATTATAAGAAAGACATGATATATTCTCCTAGCAGTAGTTTTTATCTTCTATGTGGGAATACATCATGTGTATTAAAAACAATAATAATATGTAAAAGTTGCCAGCATTCAATGTGAAGGAGGAATCCTACAAATAGGTTAAATTATGGTTTTTTGACCTCTAGCTATGGTCTTGGAGGAAGGAGTGCTTTCTATAGGTATAATTTTTGTTTCTATATGTTGAAATCAGCTCTATAGTATTCTGATCTCCCAAAGGCAGAAGAATTTTGACATGTTTTAAAACAATCTGCTCAAAATAGCTAACTTAACTGCCCCCCTGCCTGTGCCAGAATCTGGAACCTGTGCTCAGTTCAGCTCTACAGGTTTTCAAAAGCCAGGCTGTAATACTCACAATCCAGAGTACACCAATAAACCCTGTGCCCAAACACAGCTTTAAGCATATTTTCTCTTTTGCTAAGAACTCCGTGGGCCCTGGCAAAATGTCCTTCTGCCTCCCACTTGCTACTGCAAAATCTCTTACCGAAAGAGTATTTCTGAACAAAGGGTCCAGGTGCCTTATAACAGTCTCCAGAGCAGCAAAAAGGGGCTGAGAGCCAGCCCCACCTTGGAGATACCGTGCTCTGTTTTTTCAGCAGTGCTTAGCCGACCACCTGCGCTTGACTTCTGGAGCTGAGAGGCAGACATTCAGCAGTTCAGCCCTTCTTTTGATGTCCATGGGCAGGAGTAGATCCTCCGTCCATCATATTTAGGGTATTTGTATATGTCTTGCATTGGTCAGCTGTTTATATTACATTTTCAATGTTTCATCCACATTTGCCTACATAATGTGGAAGTACCCATGATACCTAAATTTTAGCCATGCTAAGAGGGTAAGGTCTATGTTTCTTCTCCCACCCCATGATTTCCCAGCCTGGTCACTGCAAAAGGGAATGCAAGACAGGATCAGTTTGAATTTGGCTCATCCATGGACCTGACAGACAGGTTACTAAACAGCCTCTTTGCACCATCATGGGATTTATGCAATATTTAAGTTTTCCACTGATTGGAATTGCCTTCAGAGGACTGGTCCCAGGACTGGTCAGTCCTACCCTCAGCAGTTCAATATTTAAGTGGAAGCGAGTCCTTGCTAACGTAAATAAGAGACTGCTCTACATTTATCACCCTAAAATCTATTCCTAATGGGCAGTAAGAAAAATGGGGACTTTCAGAAACCTTTGAAAGAGTTACAGGGACGCAGCTCCCATTGAAATTCAAAAGGAGTTAATGAATTCTCTCAGGACCTCTGCAAATCCCAGCCCAAGTTTCTTAATTATTTTTTTCTTGTTTGGGTAACTGCTTTCATCACAAAAATCTGTGGGCTTAAAGCTATTGTTTTAGGCTTCCATTCTTTACCTCTTGTATTGTATTATACACAGAAGTGTAAGTTCCTTTCAACAAATTTGGATTGTTGCCAGATCTCCTTATTAAAAAGTCACTCTTCATATTTCCGATAAACACAGCTGTTTCATGGTGTTTGAAAGCATTTCACATCAGCCAGCATGGTGGCTTAGCCAATTAGTACTCTAATATGGTCAATTTTCAGAATAAGTACCTTTGGGGTACAAAGGGTGGGATACATCTTGCATAATTTGAACTGGCACTTGCATCACTTAAATGCTAGGAGAAAGCTTACAGCATGCAGGGAGTTAAAGCAACTTAGAAGCCTGAAATGGAAATATCTAGCAGAACAAACTGTTCTATAACATTTCCAGGGAAATGACTTTTAAAGAAATACTTTCTTAATTGTAATGAAGCCAATTATAATGGCCTCAAAAACAAGCTGATAAAAATGATCCTGTTTCATTATGATTATAACGTTACTATTTCTAGGAAGATTGATCAATGTTTAATGAGCTATTAGTAAACTTAATTATCACTTTCTAGAGGAGGTATCTAGGAGCCTTGGGCCCTAGTAAAGCCAATCCACTCTTGGCCTGGGTCTGATGGACCAGCCCTTGTGCCTGTGAAGGAACAGTGGTTTTGATTCCACAACTTCTCTGAACAGGCGAGGAGTGCAGGGTGATAGTAGGCTTTTCCCGAGCAGGAGAAGAGCAGCACTAAATGACCCTTTCAAAGACTTCAAACAACCTTATGAAGAAAGAAATTTCATCCAGTCATCTGGACTTGAAGGGGTTGGCAAGGTTTTCTGGAAGAGGAGACGGAAGGTGGATGGATCGATGTATCTTTCCCCATATGTTGGTCTGTGCCGGTGGAGAAATCTGTCTGAGCGCTGCAGGTGTGAGCATGAAGTCTCTTTACCACATCAGTGAGCGCTCCCTGGGAGAAAAGATCCCATAAGTCGTTATTAGGACTGCTCCTTTGTTTCAGGAGAAGGGCCCGAGAAGGGTACTAAATATCTGAAGAAAACTATAACCTGTTTCAAATTAACTGATCCTTTATTATCTGGTCATTCAGTTGAATAGAATTCACAATTTTGGCTCTTCTTCATTTGCTTTGGACACGTGAAGTGCTAATCTAATCAATGAATGCAACTTATTTTATTAGTTAGTTAGTTTGTTATTGGCTACTACAAATCAAGAAGGGAAGAGACAAGACTGGCCTGCATAATCAGATGTTTGAATTCAGCGTCCTGAAAAATCCTCTTATTTCTGTGCTGCACAGCACCACGAACTCATAAAACACTAAAAAATCCAGTATAGCACGCAACAGCTGTACTGCATAATTACTTGGCCCAATAGCAGTAGTTTTAAAATACTGGTATATCTGTTGCAGGCCACCATACATTATCATCTCATTTTCAATAAAAAGTCTGGGATGTTTCAGATGAGCTTCAATGGAATTAGAATCATGTGTGCTTTGAAATATTTATGCTTGCCTTGAGATGGAAGGATAATTCCTGCCTCCAACCCCCACACACAAATAACAGATTTAATAACGCCAGATAGTCCAACTCCTCCATACCTACAGCAGGTAGAAATGAAGTTCTGATCTGGAATACGCATATTTTCATAGGTTGTAGAACTTATATTTTATGTCATTTAGTGAGGTCAATAATAAAATATAAATGCCACAGGCTGAAAGACGCCAAGAGAAATACGGTTTGGCAGCATGGAGCTGCTTAGGGATACATAAATAATAAGTCAATAAGTAAATAAATAATAGACAAAGACCTGTTTTATCTTCCATCTGAAGATCTCAAAGAATTTACAATCACCAATTGAGACTTATAATATCCCATCAGAAGTATGTGAGTAGTAATAGCCCCTTCTTATACACAGGAAAACTTGCATCACTCTAGGCATGGTTTTCAGAAGCAATGACTTTTTAATTTTTATTAAGCATTTCTGAAAATCGTGACTGAAGGGGCTTGTCCATGGTCACTTGCCCCTTTTAGAGGCAAACAGGGAAAATAGTAACCTGCTTGTCCTTTTACTGATTAAAAATGTTTGTGAGGATCCATACATTTTGAAACACAGTTGTTCTGCACTCAGAACTTGTTTGAAAGGCCATTTTTGCATACACGGGAGTCGGTGACCACAGCACAGCTATCGGAGTAATGGTCTGTATCTGGGCCAGCAGTTTTTAGACGTCAGCATTTAATTGCCTCTCTCTAGTATAAGGCAGGCACACTTGTAATGTTGATCAGTTTAATAGAAGTAGATTCTTCCTCTGATCAAACTACCCTTTCTTTTTGCTATTTGAGAAATTTTGTATTTCCTGGTCAGAGGCTGCAAAACCAAACCTTTTGGAGATCCTTATTCCATTCATTACTTCTTATGCTTAATCCATCCACTCTGAGAAAATGAACCCTACATGTCAGAGTATGGCACAGACTGAGGACTGATGCCTATTCGGTCTTCTTTCCTTCCCCGAGTCTTTCCCGTGATCAGCAGAAAGCCCTTCGAGGTTGTGCTGAGGAGTTGGCTGAGGCTCTCAAGAGGAACCACTTTCTCCTTCTTGCAGCACTTAACCTTCCTGAATTATTGTTGAACATTTCTGCATTCATTTTTCTTCTCTCTCTCTTTGGGAAGATCACTGACAAAGGTTTTGCACTTTTTTTTCTACCTTGACATGCTGAGGGGGTCAAGGCAACAGAGAAAGACCCGGTATTTACATGCCTATGAGTATTTCTAATAACCGTAACACACCTTTCATATAGCAAATCAAATTATTAAATGAAGAGCCATACCTTGGAAAAGCTAAATACAGTGTGGTTTTAGGCCTTGTTTTGAATTTCCATCTGTTGCCTGGATAGAATTTTTTATTCCTTCTTGTTTGATTGAAATAGCATTTTTATCTCCTTTTCACCCAGCAGAAGAAAGGGAATGAATTTGTTCCCAGATGCGTACACAGGAACAGTGCAGTTGCGTAACAATTTCAAATAGTATTAACAGAGCTGGTGCTAAAATATTTTTTTATAAATAAATGTTTAAAAAATCCCAGTCTTTTTTTTTTTTTTTCACTTAATTAGATGTTTGCCACATAAGTTTTCATTTCTCACTTTTATCTTCATCCTTCATCTTCCATTTGGCATACAAGGAAAGGGGGAGTTATAAAAGGAGATACAAAGGAAGAATATGTTTTATATCAAAAAAGGACATGTTGTATGCTAATGAAGATTTTGTTGTAGTCATCAAAATGCTTACCACCAACTTAAGCTGAACCAATATTTGTGGCAAAATATTTTGACAAGCTCTAAAATGACTGTTGCTTCCTGGAGAAGTTGGAGATACGTTCATACCTGTAAAGTGGCTATGACATAAGTGTCATTAAAGCAGTTACACCTCAGGGTTTGGTGTGAGATCAGAGGCTGATGCTTTGGGTGGAATTCACCTCATTGAAGGTGTGTGCCTAGACTGGAGGCATCTACCTTGGAGCTAGTACTGGTGGGCTCCCTTCACACCCCCTGGTGAGCCAGTTCGGTGCGGTCAGCGAAGTCCAGTCAAAGGCAGTGGTCTATCTTTGGATGAGACGAACGGCTCCTTAGACACCATTAGCTCTTTTTGGTTCTCTGTTGATTCTAAGATAATTAGCTTCATGGTAGACACCCACATTTAGTAAGGTGAATCCCACATTATTTCTACCTTTAATAGCAGACTTCAAAGTTACAGCCTCTCCCAGGAGTTTGGGGACAGGGAAATAGCCTTCATTTCTTCCTTTGAAGATTTGGGTTCTTTATCTGAAGGGTTTTCAAATATACTGTAATTTAAGATGCAAACTCAGAACAAAACTATTTGTCTTAAAAGTGAATGAGAAATAATTAACTAGGGTATTTTTAAAAAAAAAAAAAGAGATAAGCCCAGATGTGCAGACAGGTTGAACAGGCTGGGCACACAGGTGTTTGCCTTGGCCATGGAATAACTGTCAACATTTCCATAACAAGGAGTGTGGGATATGCTGCTTCTTGTTTCCTTTTCCCAAGTGCAGCGTTGCAGAGCTGTGGGAAGACGACTGGTTTCCAGTTCAGCCCACATGCCACAATACCTAGCTGTTGTAAGACAGATAGCCCATGCTATCAGAAGAGATTCACTACCTCTGCTTTGATCAGAGATAGCTGAAGGCTGCACGCTACCTTTTGGTTCCTCATCTCCATGTTTTCTTTTAGCGGTGCTTTCCCATTGCATGGGATGCAGTTTGGTACCACACATTTAGTATATTATTCTCCTTCTGTTATGAATATTTTAAATGGTATTGAAGGGAACAGACTGGGAGGACTCGTGGGCTTAACAAGTTTACAGGGGGGGTTTTCATGGCAAGGATGAGAGCTTCATGTTCATCCCATCTCAGCACCCCAGGCTTGAGTGCAGCTCTTTTCGGTGGTGGTGTCAAAGTAATCATTCCTATCCAGTCGTGGAGAAAGAAGTACACAGAAGTGCTGCCCAGCCAGCCCTTAATGAATGTTTACAGCATAACGCAGTAGGTTTCCTTGCTGCTACCTCTGAGTACTTTTTGTCCACGTCTTCAGGCTCTGAGTTTGCTAATGGTTTAATAATGCTTAAGAAAAAAAATATTAATAAAGCGTCATATTATTAAACTGGTGATGAACAAGACTAAGCAGCAGATTTTAGCTTTTATTTAACTGAGGGCTTTTCGTAGGATTTGTCATGAAATGAGTGTTTGCTCGTTTGTATTTGATTTTAGTTAACTTTCCTGCATCTCTCCAATTTTTCAAAAAGTGCCAAAGGCTTTTTTTTCCCCTCTCTTATATTTAACTTACTTCAAAGCCAACACATGAGTTTCTGTAGGATATTACCTCCCTTGCATAGCCTTTATCTAATCAATTATGTGTGGTGTACAAGTGCAGTATATGCACATGGACACCCTTGGAAGATGACTAGGACAGCACACCAAGGGAGCAACAGGGATGTAAGGATGACTGTTTGGTGAGAAATAAACTATGATTTACGGATGAGCTTCTGCTCAACCACATTAATTGGGCGTTCTAAAGGAAAATTGAATTCTCATTTTAGAGGGGAAAGGGAGAATTCATAGCACTACGAACAGTGGCAGTTGCTACCTCGTGGTGACAGCTGACGGTGGAAAGCACTGTTGGCTCACATGGGTCCAACCCAATATATCTTGAAGGCCAAGGAACTGGGCAAAGGTATCACATAACGTTAGGAGAGCAAAAGGTTCTTCAGCTGCACTTGTAGTTCTGCTGAAATCAGCTGAGGGTAAAATCTGTCATTGCCGATGGGCTTGTGTACATTACACCTTTACACCTTCACTGTAGTACATTTTCCAGCTGGCTTGTTGGCCCATAAATTCACCAAATTAAACGTCATCCCTGAATGCAAGCTGGGGGCTTGCTGAAGATTTGAGCCTAACATTATTCAGGAGAAATGTAAATGTAATTTTCAAAACGATCTTGCCACTTTGTGCGTGTTCATTAGATGAAAATACGTTACTTAAAATAAATGTTCCTAAACCGAGGTGGAAAAAAAACCCCAACAACAGGAAGTGTTAGACCATCTTTAAATTATCAACCATTTATAGTGCAATATAAAACGGATTCATATGTGCAAATCCAAGTAATATGAAATGTCAATTAAATCAACCCTAATCTCCCAAATACATTTTTTTATTGCCTGATTGATTTGGAATGCTCTTAAGGTGATGAATAGTTTTCACTTTCACAAAGGAGTGCTGATTCCTTTATGCGTGTCCACTAAAGACACAGAAAATCCTGTAAAGTGTCTGGCTCCCTTTGCTTTCAGGATCTAGATGAAGTGAGTGTAGGACACAATGTGGTCTAATATATTAATTGTGAAGATCAGATGTATAAACAATACTGTACATTTAAAAAAAGAAAAAGACTCAAAGTAAAACTACGGTAGATTTAAACTGTTTTATTTTCCGAAGGCAAAACTCTATATAACTTCTTTGTTTTCTTTCCTATAGCAAGTCCACATGCAACACCATCGACTCTTCATTTTCCAACATCACCCATTATTCAACAGCCTGGGCCATACTTCTCACACCCAGCAATCCGCTATCATCCTCAGGAGACTCTGAAAGAGTTTGTCCAACTTGTCTGCCCCGACGCTGGTCAGCAGGCTGGACAGGTGGGGTTCCTAAATGTAAGGAAGCCGTTTTTATTTCTTCAGAAGTGTTTGTCCTATGTAAAATTTAACCATGGGATGATGGGATTATATTTAACAGCATGTTGCATACAGGAACACACCTTGAATAGTCGTTGGAAGGGAAAAAAAAAAAATAATGAAATGCTGCTACTGCAAAAATATTTGAAAAAACAACAAAAATCCTCCCCAAAAAACCACTCGACCACATTGTGGTGAAATTAACTTAAACTGTCAGAGAAGCTGGTGATACAGTGACCTTTTGGGTCCCTCCACAAATGACTTTGCTGCATGCGTTGTAACCCTAGTGGAACTAGGGTTAACAAAATATGAAGACAGAATAATTTTTATTAATTATTTTTGAAGTTCAGGGGAGAGCGGGGGGGAAGGAGCAGGAAAAGGGAGGGTGAGAAACAGATGTTTCAGATCAGCTAAGTTCATTAAAAAAAAAAAATACTGCCTTATAGCACTTTAGATCAAGTTGACCAGTACTTGAACTCAAGATGTTAAAAGTACAGTTTATTATGGTTTGTTATTTCTGTAAGCAGTTATCTTTTCCCCTTATCTCTATGAAAAATTAAGCAGAGTTCCAAAGCTTCAAATAACCATTTTCATTTTTTTTTTAATCAAATAAAGTGAATCATCTTGCTATTATTGAAATAGCATTCCGGTCAAATACAGAATTTATAAATTTTATGTAAATCAAATCTAAAATAATGCTCTGAATATTTCATGAAATGTAATGCATGTAACTTTTTCCAGCCAATGAAGTAATAACTGGCAAAATTACTGTTTCTCTCCTGACATACATACGATTGAAAGTGTTAATGAGAATTAGTTTAATTATTAGCATCTAATTTATTACACTTATTTAATAAGCTATATTGTTCTCAGTGCTTTCCTTTCCCCAGCAGAAAAACTGACTCTACTTATTCCAGCCAGTACTGGCTTTGAATAATGTCTGCAATATGTTAGCAGATACATTTATGTCTAGACAACAAATCAATATAGTGCTTTTCTTTTTCCTTGAGTATTCATTTGCTTAATTTATCCCAAACCATTCAGCATTATGAACTGTTAGCACACTCACAATGAACATACAGCAGGGGTCTTCTTGGCAGGAAAGGGACCTAATTGTGAGACAAGATAGTGTTTGAGGGATGTCACTAATATATTAGTTTATTAAAGGTACTGGATGTTGGAAAAATAAATATCCCTGAAGGATTGCTTCTTACTGCAAACACTAGTAGCTGCAGTCTTTGAAGTCAGTGGGAGTGCTGTTAAGTTAAATGCAGATGAATTTGAGTCTTATTTATGCCCCGAACCATTTTTGCTCTAGCATAAGTGTGATTTGCACCTACACGACTTTAAGGCCTTTAGTCAGTGCCAAAGCAGGTGAAATGAAAATAAGGTCCCAAGCGTTTGCCAGTATGAGTATTTTGTCCCCAGCAATTCAGGCTAATGGAAACCCTAACAGGAATTAAAATATTATTTTCTTTAGCAGTACTTAGAATATGGATCTGTGTTTAAAGCTGAGCTTTTATCATCAATGGAAAAGCCAATGCTCAGTGCCAGAAGAACTGCAGTGAGATCAATTTGTAGAGTGCTGTCGAAAGTGATCTCATCATTTTTGTCACTAAAATGGAACACCTGATTCACAGGCTGTCCTACTTTCTCTTTATAATGGTATTTGGCATCTATCTGTATGGTTTTCAAGTGTCCAGGCTGCATTACATTTCAAATGTAAACTTCACAAGTTGGGGGAAGGGGAGGCATTTTTTTTTTAAGCCTGCTTCTTGTTTTTGTGATACTTGAAAACGCTTTTAGTTATGGACAGGTTTTTCTGGTGATTAATTGACAGACCACACTTGTATAGCTGGGCCCATTCTGACCTCATCTCAGACTAAAGGGAGGGTGGGTTTTTTTCCCCAATGTGTAAAATGAAGCAGTTCTAAGTTCGGTCATTGCTCCATATGATCCCAGTGGCAACTAAACAGCGAGCTACACTATTCCTCACTCAAAAGGGATGTGGGAGAGCAGTTACTTTAATATATACTCATACATTTTCCTGTAATAAGATATCAGCACGACTTTTAAGACCACCAAAAATGCTTGTTTTTTCTCTTAATGAGCAGTATCTTTAAGAAATTTACACTCAAGTCCTAGGCTCTGATATCCTAAGGGTATAACAGAGGCATGAAACTGGGGGATTTAAGGGGTAAAAAATACTGTTTCAACCCTTAGTGAGCATCAGTTAGTGGCTGCAGGAAATAGGAAGATTAATAGAATTTAATCCAGGGAAGTTCAAACCGGCTGCTAATAGGACAAACATTTAAAAGTGAGTATTTCCCTAGTTTCACAAGGTTCACAGGGTTTGAGACAAAATTACTTGAAGTCAATGGAGAATTTGACCCAGCACTTTTTTTACCACCTCTCAAGCAATTGTAAATATATTGCACATAGCCTTCAACTAGATTGTTATTACTGGAGGTTCCTAATAGCTGATTTTTAGTATAATTTTTGTCTGTTTGCTTGTTTTTTGGCAGCCCAATGGTAGCAGCCAAGGCAAGGTGCACAATCCATTCCTTCCTACCCCAATGTTGCCACCACCACCTCCGCCACCAATGGCTAGGCCTGTGCCTCTGCCAGTGCCAGACACAAAACCTCCAACCACATCAACAGAAGGAGGGGCCACCTCTCCCACTTCTCCAAGTAAGTATAGACGCAGCGGGAACCAAGGGCTAACGGCAGCACCCAACGTGCTGCGGTCAGCGGGTATCGGCTACTCAGGGATGAGGACTGGACTAGCTCTCGGGAGGCAGGAGAGCTCTCCGCTCTCTATATGATGCACAAAATTCGGAGCTGGTTTTATATTAAATAGAAAAGAGTTACCTTAAGGTTACACTTCTATTTCTGACTTTGTTGGCATTTAACATAACAGCGGATGAGAGAAATCAAGGCCAGTAGCTCAGCTGTGACACAGACCTAGGACTTTTGGGATCTTGTTTACTGTCATGAGGAGGCAGTTCGGTATCTCGAGTCAGGCTTTAGAGGATAGATACTACATGGAAGTCAGACAAAGAGCCTCATCAAAAACATCGCTGCTTATACATACTGGGCTAAACTAACAACTCTTTCGAGTTCACTTCATTTATAGATCTTTTGGGAATAGGTCTTCCTAGATTAACCCAGACGTCTTTCCCTAATGACTTGGTTCCCGAGCCCTGCATTTTGGGCAAGAAGCTATGGTATTTCTTAGGCCCAGGGAGAAAGCTTTAATCCTCTCTCCACCACCCACACGGCTCCCATATGTATTTTGCGTAGCCACAAGTCAAATATACAAATTCCTGGATACACACTTGGGGATACCACTTTGGACTCACTCTGCTGGGAAACAAATGTGATTCAGCTGGGTTTGATGCTTTAAAAAAGTCTGGATGTTCAGGGAGTTAATTGTGAAATGATTTAATGAAGCTATGCTCAAACTGACATTTAAAAACAAAAGGGAAGCTTTCAGTGCTTTAATGGCAACTGTAGGGGACTTGTTCCACAGTGAAGGGAGTCCAAATAACATCCACAAACAAAAATCAATCTAATCGAAAGAGCAAATCCCTTTGTGTGCTTTTCAAGCTTATTATTTAAATGCTATATGCAACCACTGCTTGACGTGCAAAGAGGTATTCGCTATTCAGACCATGTGAAGCCTACATTTTTAAAGCTTTATATACTGTTCAGGAGATTTGCACAGGTTCCAAGGGGGCATTTTAAAAATCTGGTAGTTCTCAGAGTTTTGCATTGCCTTCTGCTACGCGATAGCGCACAACTGCAAGCTCAGCAAGATACTCTGGCTCACTTAGAAATTAAAATGGGTTTTAGTATGAGACAGTCTGGTAAGATTGTGAACATGATCTTCTAGAATCGGGACTTCTAGAACTGATCAGCAGATTTTTGTTGAGCTAAGAAGTTGATTCATTCCCTCCCCTCCGCTCCTCTTTCTGACCTTAGACCAACACTTGTGCTAGCAGGAAGTTTTGACACTCTCTGATGGGAGATACCGTCTTTTAAGTCCTATCAATAAGATTCAGCGGTGGAATCTAAAAGGTTAATGTTTAGTCATAGTTATCACTGAATATAGTCAGCAATGCCTTACTATTTCCTTGTCTTCAGCACCGGGAAAAATGAAACTAGGTCAATGTATATTTGTCATTACGGTTGTGACTCAGTTTACTGGCAGCGTGCGGTGTCTAAAAGAAAAAAATTCCCAACATCATTTCAGCAGTAAACTTAATACTCATTTTTTGTGATACTGTCATCATGTAAACAAGCTAAATGCGTGTCTGGCCCGATTCTCAGCTGGCATAAAAACTGATGTTTGTCCGCTGGAGTTCGCAGAAAACCATCCATCGGTATCGGCCCGGGCTGGTCACTGCGGCTCAGCGTTCAGCAAACAGCTGCCACATTAATTGGGAATCGAGGTTCTCTCAAGAGCAGCCAGTTAGTGGTATTTAAACAAAAGATTAGGAAAATAATTACTGTTTGTTAATTAGCTACGGCTGATGTCTAAACATATAGTTCTGTACATACTCAGGCATGCATCTTCCTTTTGGTAAGGGTTTTGAATAATAGTGACTTGAGTTGTAAAGAAGCATATAATTTAATTTGGGGACAAATTTTACAGAAAAGTAGATTACAGGGAATATTTTCTAAGAAAAAAGCTGACGTATATACCAAAGCCAGTGGAAATGGCTGGCCACATGAAGAGTAAAACAAACCGAAGTTCCGAGCCTCGCAGCCAGAGTTTGCCAGAAGGGCCCACTGGACTCCATTTAGCGTGTCAATCAGTACCAACCCTCCATTTTCACCAGTGTTTATTTTTTTCTTAACTAAATATTGGCCTTCAAATAACAAGTGCGGGTTCACCGGAGTTTCATAAAAGCCGCATACACGCACGCCCCCCTACCCCAAAAAAAAAAAAAAAAAAAAAAAAGGTGTTTTCCATGGTTACGAACTGCTTGAGTGCACCGGCTCTGGGAGTGTCGCTGGGTTATGGCTGACTGCCCTGCAGAGCTTTAGGATATTGGAAAGTCACTTATGCAACAAAGGCAGGAATGATGTTAGATTTTGGCCAGACTCTCTCCTTAGCTGTGCGGAGGAGAATGAAACGCACACACCCCCACCAGGAAAACAGAGTGAAAGGGGTTGGCATTTGCTCCATTCTCCTTCCCTTTTTTGGTCTAGCAGAAAGCCCTCTGCAGAAACAAAATGCAGTTATGGCCCTACCAAAAATTGGAATATGGCCCTCCTGAGGGGTGCGGGAGCCAGGAGCAGCTGTTCAATACAGCATGGCCTCCTGGGAACGAGAGCTAAAAATCACAACAAGGTGGTTAATGATTCTCAGAGCAATAGTGAAATTCTCCAGCTGTGACATTAACCAAAACATGAACATTAGTGCTGTCCAAGGAAGGAAGAGCCCCTGGAGATGCACACTGGGGATTTGCCGCTACTGGGTGGCCAGGCGTGCCCTGGGAGTTGAAAATTTCAGCTGTGGATCCTATCCCTTTGGAAACGCAGCATTTTCCTCAGTGAGATGACAAAATGGAGATGGGATTCGTGAGGTTTGGAAGGGTTCACTTTTCCTGCAAAGAAAGCCTTTTCAATAGAACACATCCTTGATATCAGACGCAGCCCCAAAATTATCTTATCTCAGATCTCGATTTTGTTTGGTTGGTAACCCATAACAAACCTAACACAATATTTTCTTGAACTTGACAGTTTCTGGGTTTAATATCTCATTGCCCAAAGAAAACACCACCTCCACTATGTGCCAGTTGGACTTTATCACTATCATAACTGAATCTGAGTGCTAGAACCCGGGCCCTCATTCCAATGCAGAGTCTCAGATACTGCCATCCTGTACACCATGCTTTTTAGAGAGCTTTTTTAAACTAAATATTATTTTCTAAGGTTCACAACTCTACATGGGGAGAAACTTAGCGATTTTCCCTTGTTGGGCAAGATCGTTATCGGTTAATGTCCCTTTTTGCAAAAGAGTTTTCGTGTTAAATAGCATTTGTGTCAGGATGAGAAGAATGATCTTGTGGCTATAGTACTGGATTCATAATCAGATTGGATTTCTCTCCCTTTCTCCACTATGCATTGACTGAGCACCCTCTGGGCAAGCCATTTTAGCTCTCTCTTTGTTCCTTTCCCCATCCATAAAAAAGAGGGTGATGACTATCATTTAATTTGTTAGAATTTGCAGTTCCCTCTCAGATGCTCAGCTGCAGAAGGCATTGCGGCAGAAATTGCTGTATTGCACCGCGTTCCTCCAGTTAATCCTCTCACTACAACTCCACAACAGCTAAACTGACTCCTAGACCTTCACGAAACAGTACAGCTCTTCACATCAAGCACATGTGCTTGCTGTCTTGGTCTGTAAAGGAGAGACCTAGTGGTACATCAGATTATCGCTCACCCAATCATCTCTACCAACCAAAAGTTCATCCTTTTATTCCAGAGCTGGCTGGTAAATGATACACTTCTATACTTAATAGAAATTATTTCAGGAAAGTATATTTTAAATTAACATTCTTCTACTGCAGGCAACTTTAAAATACATGACATTCCCAAAACTGTTTGTTTGTCTTGTCTTTCATACAATTTCTTGCCATTTTGGCTAAATATCAAAGCTGTCTGTGTGAGCAAATGTTCTTTCTCTGCCAGCTCCTGTTTTGCTTGTTCCTGAAGTGAAGCATCATAGCAAATTTGTGGCATCACATTCATTTCCTTGGCTACGGGCTATGATGTTGCAAACAATTCTTAGTGAATTCCAGTAGCAGAAAGACGAGGCTGGGCAGGAAGATGTTCCTGTTCAAGCCCAACGGGCCAGCTCTCAGCTAGTGTAAACTAGTGTAGATCTGGGCAGTTCCCATGGAACAAAGCTGATAAAGATCAGAAGATCTGCTTAAGAGACCTGGCTTCTGTTCCTTGCCGTGCTTTGGCTCTTCCCTTTCCTAATAAGGAGTTTGAAGACCCCACCATAGGCTTAGCCTATGTATACTGTAACATAATATGACTCAGCTTTAAACAGTGAGAGCAGTTTGCCCCATCCTAATCTCAGGACAGGAATCAGAAGTGGTCGAACTTCCAGGAATCTCACCACCCATGTCAAGCAAGGGTGTTTGTATGAAGACAGTAAAATACAGCTAGAAGTTGTGTTGGTGGTGGTTTAAGCAACACTTGGTACTGCTCCCTTTTCTGAACCAAATTTCACCGCAACACAAGTCATGGCTAATGTGTGTTCCATGTCAACTTAATATTCTGTGCCAAAATGGCCCCTTACGATCCACCAACATCTCCTGACATTTTACAGCAAAGCGGGACGAGCATCTTGGGAGAGTCCAGTGTAAAGCCTGCTCTGCATGTATGTAGTTTTGGTACTCTCCACTTCTTGGCTCTAGCAATGTAGTTATGTGCCCTTAAGGAAATACCAAGCTGACATCCGTGTATTTTCAGAAAGCAAGTTAAACATAGTTTGAAGCATTATGGAAGAAAGGTATACATAGCAATTCACCCAGTAGGGTTTGAAGGGACTTTTGCGCATATTATACTGTTTTCAAATGTTTTAGAATTTTTGTTTGAACAGAGAAAGCATTTGAAACAGCGTTCTGATGGTTTCCCTTTGATTTCCTACCAAATATCACAGCAAAACTATCTGCCAACAGAGAACTGTAAACAAGATCTTGAGTTGCTTCCCTTTTGAGTGGAACTTACCTGCTCCAAGGGATTAAATGGACTCGCCGCTCATTCTGCTTCCTTAAAAGTAGACCAGAAGAACCAAACAACAGATGTTTGGGTTTTGAGCTTTAAGTTAATTTTCCCAACTGCAGAAGGAATTTTTAGTCTTGCACGACATAGGGTTGAGTACTTAGTTAAAAAAAAAAACACCATAAAACAGTACAGAAGAATCTTAATACGTGGCACTAGCAACAGAGATATACCCTTTGCAAATTTGTGGCTTCTTTGAATTATTAAGCAAATTAACATGGTAAAAAGGCAAGGAGAACATCTCACCAAATCTACTCAGTTCATTTCTTCCTTGATTTGCAGATATGAATAACAACCAGTGTACCTGTTCATGCTCTAATATGCAAGCTACGCTGCAATTTGCAAAATCATCTCAGAAAGACGAATTAGCGCACTTAAAAATTCCTTTAAAACTTTGTGAAGGAAAGGTGTTCCTTGCACGAATTTCGCAATTACTAGCAAAGTGTTAGCTTTTTTTGGAGAGAAAAGTTCACCTCAGTGGAAACAACCTGGAAGAATTCATTCTTAGAAGTCAGGAGTGCCTTATCTCCCCTCCTATCAGTAAGAAATGAAGATGTGCAGTTCCTGGGGTGATTTCAGGAGAATGCTCATTGAGAAAGTGAAGCTGTCTGTTATAATTGTTAGAATTCAGAGGCATCATGAGACGTTTGTGAGACTCGGGCAGAGAGGGGAGGATGCAGTTCTGCATCCTCATAGGGCAGGTCTGGCATTCCTCAATGAGAAATCCCATGCGGGCCCTTAAACACAGGGAGTCCCTGAGCTGAAAATGAGCAGAGGGTGGGAAAGTATATGAGAATGTAAATATGTGACCTGTTTTGACTTTTCCCCTTGCATCTGCTTATGGCCCCTGTAAGAGAAAGGAGACTGGATAAGGTGGAGCATTGGGCTGACTGATTCAGTACAGTCTTAAACCAAAGGCTCCTCCGGTGTATTGCCTCTTCAGTGAACATTTTGCCTTCAGAAAGGCGACAGGCTTTTCATCTACACAGACACCTCAGTGTCTTCTCTGACTCCTAACGTGCTTTATTTTTTCTGTAACGTTGAGGCCTGAACATTATATTTAGCCTGACTGGAATTTGGCAAGTAACTTTCTTTTTAATGTTGTTTTCTGTCTCTTCATTGGATAGTTAGATTGTCTGGGGATTTTATTCAGCAGAATGCATTCCCATAAATATATTTAAAATAGACAGAATCACTGTTTGTATTAAGGCATCTATTTAGGTTATTTGAATTTAGATCTGAACGTGCAAAAAAAACTGACCAAGGGAGAAGATTGCACGGGGGATTTTCAAATGAGAGGAAGACTGAAAATTGCATTGAAAGCTTTTGGATGTGGAAGTACGTGGCATTGTGGACAGTTGCAGTGCAGAATATAATGCAACAATAAAATCATTAAAGTACTTCAAGTTTGGAAGTAATCTGGGTTCTTGGCTTGCATTGCATTTAATAGCTTTACATTTATGGGAGCCATTCCAGTTTTTAAAGGCAGCTTCAGCCTTCAGACTGATTGCACTTACCACCCCAGTGAAACTGCAACCCATTAATTTTTTACCGAAAGGATCTTCCTAGTTTGTCAAACACATCAAGTGAACATTTTAGAGAGTGCAGACCACAGCAGTATGAAAACCAAAACTTTCTATCGGGAGAGAATGCTGGATTAGCATGAAATAAGGGTCTGGTTCTGTTAATAAGCGCTTTAGTAAATTCACTGCGATACAAAACCCCGTTAAAACCAGAGATACCCCAGATTGGAGTGAAAATGGTCAGGCAATACCAAGACATACAGAAGCCCCTTGTTCTATCCTGGCGTGGAAGGGTCTCCAGCAGTTCTCCTGTGGGATGGAGACCAGAGCAGGTGACCCCAGCACCTTGTCCCCAAGCCGCACGTCGTGGCCATCCTGCCTGGCCAGGAGCCCTCTCCCACCAGCCCGGTCCCCTCCATGTTTATATCCCCGTCAGGAAGACCAAACCTTTTCCAGTGTCTAAAACCAAACTCTCGCTCTCTAAAACGTTTGCACATTTCTGTGTTAAACATCTGCTTAGGTGGCTCTGAGACAGTGTGTTTTGGTGTTGTTCGTGTGCAATCTAGTGCCGCTTCCTCAACGCATGTGTCCCTTCCCTTCACAGCCTACTCGACACCCAGCACCTCCCCCGCAAACCGATTCGTCAGTGTTGGACCACGGGATCCAAGCTTTGTAAATATCCCTCAACAGACTCAGGTGGGCCGCTTTCGACTTCTCTGTATGCCTGCAGCCTCTTCTTCTTCAGTGTCCTCTAACGTGTCCCCGCGGAGCCAGCTGCATTGGCTGCTGTCACTTCACCCACATGGTCTCAGTAACTACGGCGAAATGTCACTTGCCGTTTGTTTGTCTGTCGTGTTGTTGTTTTGTTGGTTGTTTTTTTTTTTTGGGCTTCTGTAGTAATAACGCTGCTTTCGTAACTGGAAGGACCTCTCTTGCTTTCTAAGATGCTGGCTTCTAGCGCAGTTTTTTTTCCTCGAGGACGGGGTTTTCAAAGATTTTTTTGCTCCGAGCTGTTCCCGAGGCGGTGCATTGAAATTGCATGTGCGAAAGGAGCTCGGAGAGACCCAGAAGGTCACAGGGCACCTTAGTCCCCCGCCAGGTACAACGGGAGACGGCTCCAATGACTTCCATGGAAAAAAAAAAAAAAAAATAGCCTCGAATTCCTGGTTGGCCATTTGCATGGTGGGCTTTGAGCGAGCAGGAGATTTTGTAATTGCGAGCACATCTGTTTCCTTACACAAAGAGGAAAAAAAAAGTCCAGTGGAGGCAGGCCTATAAAGCTGGGTGAACTGAATTCATAGTCCTGCTATGGTCAAATCAGAAGCTCAAGTAAACATTTGTGTTTCTTTAGGAGAAGGACGAGGTTTAAATGTGCTTTTTCCAAGCTGTATCAAATTCCCAGGGTCGATTAAGAAAATAGTTGTTGGCAGTTTTGTTAGCAGCTAATTTGAGCCAGATGTTGAAAAAATTAAGTCTGTGCTTAATATCACGTTATCATGGGGGAGAAGGTATAAAAAAGTGAGCAGAACTAGTTAGTGCTTTAGGACAACTGTAGTTTGTAGTTTTAAGTGACTGCTTGACTACACTACAATTCTTTTAAAGGTCAACAGCAAGAAATATTTGTAATTTTGTTTTGAGCCGGTTGCGATGACTAAAAAGTAATAATTCAAATAACTAGCAAATTGGGGAGCGCTCCTCCTACCTCTCATAAGTTCTTTCAGATCGTTTATATGCATCTGAATAATTAGCATACAGATTAATGGCTGTCAGATGCCACGGTCCAGTATATGCATTAAGACAGACTCCTTGTCGCGATGGCTCCAGCACCTACGCTGTCAACGAAACACAGGTCGCTCATTACGGAAGATTTTCAGTTTGCAGGGCTGCAACCAGATGCCTGTGAACACAATGTGTTTCCTTGCTATCTGTTCTTTGTGTACAATTTGTTAGGGGCTTTAGTTTATAGCTCTGTCGACAGCACAGGTTAAACTCCATCGAATCTCAAACCTTCTCTGCATTAAATAGGGTCACAGAAAGTACAGCAGCAGTGCAGAGCGGGGGTTTTAACCCATCAGGTTCTGATTTTTTGTTTCATGCCTTAACAAAACGCAGCCTGCACCCCACTTTTCATGCCTCTTCCTTTATTCAGTTCATGTACGTGACAAGTTTTCATGTGCCTTCACATGTAAATCCTATTTCTCCAGTCGTTTTGGAAACAACTGGAATACACAGAAATACACTGAAATCGGGAAACAGGAATGTTAAGGTATACTGTTAAAGTCCTTAAGCATTTGGTGTTTTCCTTCATAGCTCAGGAAACTTGAAACCCTTTGGAGAATGCTACTTACCTTTTCCAGAAGACTTGAAAAACTAGTAGTTGGTAAATTGATTATGTAGTGAGACACAACAGTATTAAGTCTGCAAAATATTTTAAACTTATTTGCATCATGCAGCCTAGGTTTCCCAGATAAGTTTGTTGACTGTAAACTTTTATCCTCCTTATTTATGACTTAAATCATTTTAAAGTGCTCTAGCCTTACTTTAAGTGCTTCTATGTAATGCAGTGTAGTGAATAACAATGCTGCTCAGTGAAAAACAATACTCAAGCAGAGCTTTCAATTAAAGTCAAACATGCTGCAGTGGGTAAGGAGACTGACTTCCAGTCTCTGACTCCAGCTGCATCTCCGTGCTTCTATACATCATTACACCACCACAACCCACTTGATACTAAATATATAATTTATCAGCAAAACTCACTACTTATTCATGAAACAGCTCTGAAGCCGACTGTGTTTTAAATCAGGCAAGTGAGGTAAAAATACTAACTGCAATGATTTGGGATTTACTTAGCGTCCCTCCAGACAAAGACACACTTTTGTACTCTTTTTGCAGGGCATTAGTGTAAAGGACGATCACTTAGGGTCTTTTCAAAATGGAAATATAAAAACACATAGGATTGTGTTATTAAAAGCAGCTGAGGTGGCTGCTTTCCATCAGGATTTTTATAGTACATTCAGAGTCAGCCTAAGATACGGGTCCTGAGGACCAGTAACTGCCAGGCCACACAGCTCCCTTAGACAAGAGGAAGCAGCGAACACTCAGAGCTTCTGAAAGTCAAGCTCAAATAGAAGGGTTAAGCAACTCTTTACTGCTGGATCAACAAAATAAAAATGAAGACTGTATCTGAACGTCTGCTTTTTTAAAATTACAGTCCAGCTACAAGCGCTAAGAAAACATTATGGTCAGCGTTTTGGTGGCTCTGATTTTCTCTTCCAATTGGTGGGTCGTTTGAGTAACACATCGTCGTTATTAGTCTTAAAATGCTGCAAAAGTGAGTCTGTGCACAGGGATGTGACAGCGCTGTTCAGCAGAAGTCACATTTCCCATACATGGGCATTCGCAGGCTTTCACAGAACATTGGAATAAAATCGCAGACAAATGTACAACAGCATGGCTGGGTTTGAGCAAGGATCATTCTGTCCTGGGCTGTTTTTAAACAACCAAAACCAGTACATGCCTTTCTTAATGGGCATTATAAAAATTAGCAGTAGACATTTCCATTAGCAGCACGTTCTAATTTATGTCAGATTGCATCAAATACAATCCCTTAAAGGAATTTTTTAGAAATTAAATAGTATTTTATTTAGAAAAAGGCCGTGTTTCTGTGTCAACAAAGGTCATAGCAGGACAACAACTCCATGACAGAAGAGCCCAGGAAATAAACTGACTTAAGTCAGTAGTTCTGATTCGATAACAAAAGCCCCAAAAGGGTTGTTGGCTTTGTCGCATTTTAGCAGCTTCCAAACTTTTCAGTTGGTTTGTTTTTTCAGACACTGCCCCTGCTTACCCCATCCATCGCTCTGCCGCTCCAGCGGCTCACCGCATAATTGTCCTATCTGGGGGGTTATTTGAATCTAAATTTCTGTTTGAGCTATTAGGAGAAGCACTTGACTTGGCATCCTCTGTATATGTTGACAAAAAGGCACAGGTGTTGTAACCTTTGCTTGATAAATCATTTACTTTTGCTACTTGACTCGCAAGCAATATGGGGGCATCAGCTTTTTAACTGCCTTTTCCATATGCAAATCAGAAATACAGTATGCCTGGGGTACACAGTCTTCAGTTTCAAAAGAGAGCTGGTCTAGATACCTCATGACTAAGTAATAGATACCTCTCTCCTATTGCCAAGGACTTGTAATAAGGAGAGTGGTGGAGGAATGGGAAAGTACCATCACATTAATTAGGACTAGCCTATCAGTAGCAACACCACTAATAAAGAATAAAGGGTTCTGAGGTTTGGGCTGGGTTTTTTGTTTTGTTTTTTTTCCTAACCAAGCGACTAAAGTAATTGTGAAACACAGGATATGCGCTCAGAGCTCAGAGCTAACACTAAACTAGCAACCTGCTCTGTGTGACCGGAGTTTGCATCGTCACTCGTTGCTCTAAACGGTGTTTGCTGATCTCTAATGCCCTCCCTTTGCTCTACGCTACAAAATTCCTTTAAGGTTTGTAAGTACTCAGCGAGCTGCAGCTCCACTTCACACTAAACATTGTTTACTAGGCTGAGTCCTGTTTGCCACCTACTTAACCTACATCTTCCTGGAAATTGTGCTTTGGATGCGAAAAATAGCTCCTGAGCAACACATGCCTGCTCCATCCAGTCCCTCCTACCTGCCAGTAGCCCGTGTGCCTTCCCCAGTGAGGTTACAAGGATGCATGGAACAGAGACTGCCTCCCACTGCAGGCACCCGGGCAGAGGATCAACTGCTGTACCGCCTGTGAGAACCTAAGTGGTTTTCTTCTCTGCACTTAAGAGAGAAAGTGTATCGTGCACTCTCTTGCCCAGCCATTTCAGGAAAAATCCCTCTCTGATCTAAACATGCTTCATATCAGATCCATCCCAATTAGTTTTTAAAACTTAGTTAAGCGCGGAACCAAGTATTTCTTGCCTTACCTTTCTCTAGGAAAAGATAAAACTATGTTCTAGAAGAACAGAAATAGAAGCTCTTCCTACTTCTGCCCTTTGCTCCCAAAGCTACAGTCGGATGGTGGATAGTACACCAAGGTCTTGTCTTTTCACACTTTCCCTGGTGGGGACCTAAAGACACTCAACTACAACCAGGCTCTAGGTAGAGCTCATCCTTTATAACGCAAAACAATTGAAACAAAAAGCCCATAACTTACCCAGCACACCACAGCAAAGTATAAGAAAAACCCCGAAAGTCAAATAAGCTTATCTAGGCAAGTTGGGGCGGGGAGGGGGGGGAAATTGCTGAAGTTTAGCAAAATGTTTATAGCAGAAGGAAATTGCTAACTTTAGATCTGCTCCTGTTCTCTACCTTCCCGAATTAGACAGTGGTATCTTTGTAGCTGCTTCTTTTAGGCTCTTATTTATCTCTAAAAAACCACCTTATGCCTCAGGTGCATATCTGAACCTAATTGTACAATTACTTTCTTTTCAAGACACAAGGGAAAGACTATTTTACTCCCCCCCAATCCTTTCAGAAGGCAAACTGCAACCTGCCATTTTTCACCGGCAGCACTTTAAAACAAAGGGCAGGAGGAAAAAAAATGAGCTTTACGCTGCATCCTGTAGGTTAGCAGATGTGAGCTCTGTCAGACAAGGTGGGGGGGCAAATTCCAGAGTAGATGGTCCTTCCGTGATAACAGCCAGTGGCTGCTGCCTGGACGCTTTAATTCGGAGGGACGTAGTGCAGGTGATGCCCCTCGCTGCGGCTGGAGGGGGCGGGCAGGGGGGAGGCAGGGAAGGGGTCTCGCAGGTAGCCGGGCCCGAAAGCGTGAAAGATTCATAGATCAAAGTCAGCACCTCGAACGGGAAACTAATGCGGCTCCTCCAGAGCTCTCGCTCCTGCAGCTGAGACGGCGTAGCTGTTTTGTGCCCAGGTTCCATTGCCACCCTATGGAAAAAAGAAACCAGTGCACACTTTTTTTTTTTTCTATTGACAAATGAAACACACGCCTTCGCTTCACGGGGATTCCCCGTTTTTGGCTTCTCCCTGAACCCCTGCCCTTTGCGGCGTCAGGGAAGGGACGCAGAGCTGCCCACATCACGCCCGGCTCGCGTCGATGTGCTTTATTAATGAGCTCCACAAGCCGCCGCCTGTCCTTTTCGGTCCCCTTCTCTCTTTCTCCCCTTTCCCAGCGCCCGGGAATGGCTCCGGTCAGCACCTGCTGGCCCTGGGGGAGGAAGGCGAAGGTCAGGATCTCCTGGTATCGCTGCCGTCTGCCAACAGCTGAGCCCCCGCTTCGCTTCCCCCACCAGCTCGTGTTCAGAACAAGGGTTACGGGCTGCGTGCGGCTCGTACGCGGCAGTGGACGTGCAGAGAACATGAGAGGCTCCAGGAACCAGATCAGGCCTTTTATTTTGGGGGTTCTGAGCAGAACTATTTATAAGCCAGGTCAGTGCTACGTGGCGCTCAGGTGACTGCTCCTCCCCAGGATAAGAATACTTATCCTCAAGGCTGAACGTACCGCTTGTGTTTGAGCGTGAACGAAGATGAAGAACACTAGTTTGGAAGCATTTGTTCAAATCAGTTCAGCCCCCTGAGAAGTAGATATTCCATAAAGGAACTTCCCTAGGCCATCACACGTGGCTTTCGAAGAAACTCAACTGCAAAGCACTTTTAAGCAGAGACTTGACTGCCCCTTTCCTTCTCTTGGCCCATGGCAACAAATGGTAGTAGCAGGTTCAGAACATCAGTTAAACGCAGGAATAACATCTCTCCTGGGTAAAGAACAGAAATCTGCAGGGACTAGGTATAAAAACACAATTTGGGGTGTGGGACTGCTACTTTCTAGAGCTGCTGAAGTTAGAGGGATCACTCTCCTCCCAAACCCAGCAGGGATCTGTGGACTTTCCCATATCAGCAGTGGGAAGCGAGGGCTGCTCTCCCCCGACACCTGGAGCAGAGTCACACAGTGCCTAAAGTGCCATCTGAATTCTAGATTTCTCCTGTGCCTATGTGGGCCCCATTCCCTCATGGATCGCTTTCCTACTAGTTCCTTACAATACATGTAAGAAATGGGACACACAAAACAGGACGATTATAATGAACAGTTGAGCGTGTGAGAAGATGTATATATACATGTGACCACTTAATTTATAGTAAATGCCTGGGCTGAGGGCATTGAAGAAGGATGGGTTCTTATGGGCTTGAGCCTTGTTATGACCACTGAAAGTTTTGATCACTGAGCAAAAAGTGTTTTGCTGCAGAACCAGTGGCACCAAGCTGCTGATACGTGACCTGAACATCAGTGCCGTCTTTCATCTTCCACCCAGGAAGCAGCTATACTGGCCTGATCTTGAGGGTGGCCTGAAGATGGCCCTGAAAATATAGTTTAAGTCTAGAAAGAGTAGCTTAGAAAATGCAGTGTCAATCTCTATCAAGGATCAGCAGGTCGTAGAGCTGGGAAGCTGAAAGAAAGTTTCAGATCCTGCCTTTGCTTTGTGGTTGGCCGTATTAGACTCGCTCTTCTCTTTTGTTGGCTGAATCCTTCGCTGAGCTAAAATTGAGATGGTCGCACCATGACAGGAGCAAAGAGCCCGCATGCAGTCGTGGTGCTCTTGATGTGTCCCCGTCGCATAATAGCTCCGTTGCCACACGTCCCCAGTGCAGCACGAGTGTGAACGTGCTACTCTGATCACAGTTGCTAATGACAGTCCAGAGCGTGCTCCACAGAGAGGAGATACAAAGGTGACCAGAAATCAGGGTCAGTCCCCAACTCCCATTCCCTTCAGTTCACAAAGCCCCTTTAATTGAGCTTTCGCGCAGAGGGGCAGTATGAAATTTCGCTCTCAGATCAGTTCTTAAAAAGCAACAGAGAACAGTGTGCCTCAAGAAGAAAGCACATATTGCACTATAAAGGTAAAGATTCATAGAAAACTTCCCAGTACCATAATGTGGCCTCATCTTCAAAGTGGGTTGGAGCCAAATCAGTCCAGAAGTGCCTGGGTTAGTCCTCAGCAGGGGGGATCTTTTTTCCTGTGCTTTTTCTTCTTCCTCCTCCCAGGCTCCGGTGAGCAGTTCAGACCTTATTTTTAGGAAAAGAACACTAAGCATCCTATTTCCAAGAGATATAGCTTACAGTTATTTACAATGGACATAGACGAATTTCCCAAACTAAGCAATTAAACTTACTGCATTTCCCCCCCTCCTTACAATAAACAGGAAGCCTGTGCGTAAGGCACCCTTTCTGTGGGTTTTATGGCCATTACTTATGCTCCACAGTAGGGGAGAAGAGAGAGAAGAAGTAAGTGTGGGCCTGGTGGGAAGAGTTGGCAAATGCAGAAATATGATGAATGAGCTGGAGAGATTTAATTTCTTACTAAATTCTCTACAAGCTGTGTAACCTTTCTTTAGCTAAACAATTACTCTAAAAGGCAATGATTTTCTGCGTTTTCATTGAAAAGTCTTCATAATAACAATGGCCTATGTTCTCCTTCTTGAAGAACTTCTGCCAAAAAACAGTTTTCTTTTTTCCATTCAGCAGGAAACTTTCTTTTATTTTTATTTTTTCAATCTCATATTCCCCGCTAACATGGATTTACAAGGCCTACCACTTACTGCATGGGGCTGGGAAGAAGCTTCCCCTCAGGCTAAATCATTTTGGTCCATCTCCTTTATAGGGCTTCTTGCGTCTTCTTCCCAAGAGGAGTGCAGCCACTGTCAGAGACATAATACCAGACCCAAGTGACCGTTTAATCTGACAAAACGTGACAGTCCCTATGCTCACAGGTACAGAGTACACGGAAAGGGAGTCCCACATTTGTTTTTCCAATGGACAAGCATCAGTTGTTGCTGCAGTTGTGGTGGGCGCAGGCGAGAGGGGAGCAGGTACTGACTTTGGTGTCAGTGGGGAGAGAGTTCTTCAGTGGGGGAGAATCATAGAATGGTCTAGGTTGGAAGGCACCTTTCAGATCATCGAGTCCAGATCTTTAAATTCATCGGCCATGGTGCTGACATGATTAAATCACAGTGGGAGTGGATCCTCGCTCAACCACAGGGTCCTGTGACCAACTGGAGCATCTTAAGGACTTGGGATATTGTGAGGACTTTGGAGATACAGCACAGGCAGAGCACTTTCCTCCTGCACTGGTACAAGATACACACATACGTGCGTACACACACACACAAATCAAACAAATGAGTATAAGGCAAGATTATAGTTACGCGCCTCGGACTGCTTTTACTTGACTTGGCCCATTTCCTGGCCACCCCACGCCTGCCCCCAGCCTCCATTGCAGATAATGCTGTATTGGATTAGTCTGCCTCGCTGCTGCATCAGGTCCCAGATCGATTTATTGACTCTGTCAGAGTGGCTAGTACAGTAATTGTTACAAGAGCAGAATAGAAAGCAAGAATGTGTCCACATAAAATATAAAAATGACGTTTTGTTCGTTCTTTCCTCTTTTGCCCTATAGATCTTTATGTGTTTACACAGTGGAGAGCACTTTACTTAAGTTAATCAGCTCCTTCTACATTATTAATTGCGACAGTTAGGGTGCTACATGGCGGCAAACGTATTATTGAAAGCATTGATCTCACACTCACGGTGTGGACCTGAGTAGGTTCTGTATTCCTTCCCTTCTCTTGCAACCGCTTTAGGGTACTATCAAATCACATTTCCCTGACTGACAATACGCCATCGATACCATTGATTTTGGAGAGGGACAGAGAGATGCACACGAGAAAGAAAGGAGGGCGCAGAGGTTCTGTAGGCTTGAAAGTTGGTAATCACAATAATTACATGCCTGGCCTGATTTCTCTATTTTGTAAACTGTAATAGCTTAAGAGCTGAAGTTCCCTAAGTGTTGAAGATTTGCAGAGATGGCATGACGAGACCTTTTAAAATGTGTGTAGAATGTATACCCTTAAAGAAAAGACATACTGACTTTTTACAAGGGTTTTGGAAGTGCCTTTGAAAGACATTTCATGAAAGTTCAGCTTTCGCAGCTGATACCTATATGAGCTCCATAAATTCCACACAGCCTGACAAACTCCAGTAGGTGTCACATGTGACCTGGATGGAAAAGGTCAGCAGCTGAATTTATGACTTTTGCATTTACTGGAACAGTAAGATTTTTGCCAACTGCCATATATACTTTTTAACAATTCTGCAATCAAAGGATTAGGACCACGATCTACAATGAAGGTCAAAAACTAAAGGCCACGATCCCTACATCCTTCCCAGTGGATAGGCATTAAGCTGCCTCTGTTCTAAGAATCACCTTTGCTTAATGGCCTTAACGTGGAGGTCAAGGAATAAATAAGCTCCAGAGGTGAACACCTTGCAAAATAGACGATCTTGCTCTGAAATTGATACTAAATTCCAGAAGAAGGGACCGAAAGATGAGAAGCCATTTCTTAACAGAGGTGGACTCTCCAGCTTGCAGCAGATTTCGTGTTCCCAGGACACTGAGCATCACCTCCCCTGGTGCTGGACTATCCTAGACAAATGTAGATATCATAAAGGCAAGGATTGGGGCTTCAAAAGAAATACATCAAAATGACTGCAATTTTGTTAAAACCTGTTCACATTTTAAATTTAACAAAGGTGTCTCTTCTTAGTAAGGATTACTAACAGCCTGCCAAGTTGTAGCTTTCAAACTTTACCTGGTTTTAGTTCAGAACAACAAAAGTTATCATCTTCTTTTAGGCATTTGTTTTTATAGTATATTCTACTTGAGGAGAGGTAGAACTGGAAAAGTATAATCCAAAACCAGGATACTTTTAAAAAGGAAAAATCTAATATTAATAAATCAAGAGGCTGACCATGAACATGTCTTGTAGGCTTGACTATGTAGCCTTTAGTTACTTTGGTTATTAATATTCAATTTTGAAAGCAGTACCGACACTATAATCATAATATTTTCAGGCATATTCACTTGCATGATCCAACTCTTACATCTTCTATACAAATACCAGTTACTACACATGAAGAGACGCAGCTAAATACATTTCGGGAGCCAATGAAACGTAATTTTAATTATGAGCTATGAGTAACAAAAATCACTACCAATAAAATACAGCCACCTTTGAGACTGAACACAATAATTTCCATATTGCTTGGAGCAGCTTTATACAACCTTAGGTATCCTTTTGTGCTTTTGCTGTGACTACATCCTTTTAAATATGACAACAGAAAAAGTGTTGTTTTTTTTTTAAAAAGGTGATAAAGTTAGATGTTAAATTTGGGTGTGAGCACATCCTTGCATGTGCTATTTGAGATTTTTTTCAGGAACACTTTTACATATAATGTTCTTTGTTTGGCCCTTCTCTTTTTTTTTTTTTTTTTTTTTGGAAGGACTTTCTTATAGTCTTTTGGGTTAAAGATGGTGTCTGTGAATCTATGGTAGTGGACCCGACTGTACATTCATTGAAGTTGATGAGAGTAGGAGATGGAAGAGTTGTTGTTGGCAGCAGTTTGTTTTAGAAATACAATAATATTTTTGTTTAATTGTGCTTGTATTTTGATTATAGCTAGGTACTGTAGAACAAATCTAGTCTTTTTCAAATAAGATAGAGGTTAAAATTCACATTTTCTTTATGGGGGGGGCTTGCAGTGCACTCATCATGTATCTCTAGAGTTTTTATTTTGTGGCTACATGTATTATCTCTCGGTGACTCCAAAGCAATCTTCCTTGATGGAGAGATGGGTTTAGTTTTGCCCTTTTCCCAATTTACTGGTCTTGGAGGCTAAATCTGAAAGTATAGGCCAGGTTATGTTCCATGTGGTTCATTCCCAGCACGGGAGGCTCCGCAGGCTCTTTATGAACTGGTCATCTTCCTAACGGTAGTAACAAGGGCAGAGTTTGTCCCAGTAAGGACAACTGCTTTATGAGTCCTGTTGATGTTGCATGAGTCAAAACAGAGTTCAGATTCTTCTCCTGGAGGCTTTTCAGGAATTCAAGGAGTAAAAGTAGTAACATTTAGAAAAAAAGGGGAAAAAAAAACAAGATGGGGGAGAGCTGCAATTCGCCGTACAATGGAGCAGCTTACTTACGGAGTACAAAGAGCCACTTCTGTACAGTCTATTTTCAGAGAAAAGCCTCGTATTCAGTGACTCATAAAAGCGAAGAGGCACCTTTTGATTTTAAGTTCAAGGTTTACATTAGTAATTTTGTCTGTTTCCTCTGTTAGTATTAATTAAATTGAGATAGTTTAATTAGTATTACTAAATTTGATCATTAGTAGTAATTCATTCTGCCTGCCATACTGCACAAATATGATGAAGCAGAAATAACTGAATTGTTTAATTTCATCTCATTTAATGACTTTACACTCCACCAGGACTTTTGCTGGCATCTCACAATATGTGTGAAAATCACTCCCAGCTAGGCCAAGACCCAACTCCCTTTAGCCAACCATGTCTAATACGTCCCTCCTCATCCAAAGGCAGATCATGTGCCACAAAGGCTTTTCCCATTTCTCCACTGAAGAGCTGGGGTGGCCTTTCCTCGCCCCGGTCACCCAGCTCCTGTATCATCCCAACCCCGATGGCCCTGGCAGAGCTGGACGGGACTCATCGGCCACCATGTGCATGGCTGGGGCCTCCCCATAGTGTAACAGGAGAAGTCCCATCATCGATCCCCATGGCCACACACCTGGGGATCAAGCACAGACAAGGTGTATGGCCCTTCCACTTTTCTTAGAGCAGGTTGTTCGGGTCAGCAAGGTACAAAGCATCAGGACAAATGAAGACATCAAAAGCCTTCCAGCCTTCCAGTACCTAAAGGGGGCCTACAAAGAGAGATGGGGAATGACTCTTGATCGGAAAGTGGAGCAATAGGATGAGGGGTAATGGTTATAAACTGAAAGAGGGGAGACTTAGATTAGATATTAGGAAAAAATTCTTTCCTGTGAGAGTGGTGAGACACTGTCCCAGGTTGCCCAGAGAAGCTGTGGCTGCCCCATCCCTGGAGGTGTTTAAGGCCAGGCTGGATGGGACTTTGAGCAACCTGGTCTGGTGGGAGGTGTCCCTGCCCAGGGCAGGGGGTTGGAACTCGATGATCTTTAAGGTCCCTTCGATTCTGGTGTTCAGGAGGGGTTTTTTGTTCAACTCAGTGCCCTCTTGGCTTTCTTTTTTTAAGGAGAGATTTGGGGAGGGAGGTTCACTGCTGAAGTGATTCCTCATTATTACTCCAGCTCACTGTCTAGTTTTAAGGTCAATGTGGCAAAAGCACCAGAGTTCCTTCCATGCCCCTAATTCTGTCTATGTTAATTGAAGACCAATTTGGATCTCCTTGCCCAGTACACCTAGGACTTGCCAAAACCCCCAATTCCTCAACCTCTTTCCAAACCCCAATCTTTCTCTGCCCACTTCTCAAGACGTGCTGTTATCTCAGACCCCCTGGTCCCGGAGTCCCCAGCTCCCACGCTGTCCTTCTGTCCCTTCCCACCTACCCGGCATGTGTCCCACCATCCCTCCCCTGTGCATCCCATCCCCTCCCTCTGCTGACCCCCTATTTTTCGCCCCACTTTTCTCGCTGCCTTGGCTCTCCCAGCCAGGCTGTGGGGCTGCTCATTTCTCTGCTTCACCCGCAGACATCAAACGTGAGCAGAGACCTGGTGCTGGAGGCTCTGGGGGCGAATTTCGGAGGGAGAGCTCGCTTTCCCCTCCAGTTCAATTTATTCTCTCCCCTCGCTTTCCTCTTGCGCCTCTGTACTCTGAAGGACTGGCAAGAAAAGCGGCCAAAAAACTACCTTTTGTCCCCCAAACTCGGCAGAGCAAAGAGCCAGAGCCTCTTGCAGCAACTTGCTGGTGGAGCAGCCGGGACCCCTCGGGCCCCTCACGTAGCTCCAGTGGCTCGGTGGGACACGGGGAAGGAGCGTCCGGGGGGCAAACCCCCCGAGCATGTGTGTGTGTGTGTCTGTGTGCGCTCAGGCTGTCTCGCTGCAAACCGAGCCTGGGAGGCCCAGACTGGGGGTTGATTTTCTTTGGATGACTTTCCCCGATTGTCTAAAGCAATAAAAGTAAAGAAACTTGGAGGGGGGGGGGGGGGGGGGGGAGCGGTGGAGGACAGGGGGGGGAAACGGTGGTTGCGGGGAGATTATTTTTGCAGTCCTGGTGCAGGCAAAACTCCTGAGGAGTTTCAGGGGAGTTTCGCTTGCCTGAGGACTGCAGGAACTGGCTTAAATTGAATAAAACTGTAAGTACAGTATAGGGGACTGGGTAACAAGGAGTTCTGCAAAAGCAACAAAACCGGAGAGCACAATGAAGAATAGAGCGGGTTACGCCGCGGTGAAAGTATGTACTGGTTGTTATAACACCGTGCTTCCAGAATAAATTATGTCCCTTTAAAAAGTAATACTTTAACTGTGGAGCTATACAGAGACAATTAAGACGATATTGTTCTCCTCATTTCCCTCCTCTCCACCCCTCCACCACCACCACCACCACCACCCCCCCGCCTTTTCCCCCTTTCCTCCCTCTCTCTGCAGTAGCTCTGTGGAAACTTTTAATGCTGCAGCTTGAAACTTGGGCCTCTGGGTCTAAAATGCCTGAGAAAGCACTGCGGGCTCTAACTGTAAAACATTCCTTCGGCGGGCCCTGGAAACAGGGCGCGCTGGCGCAGGCGGAGTTCAGAGGGATCACATGTAAATGAGGGCTGGCTGCAGGCTCCCCAGGAGCAGTTTTATTTCGCTTAAACCTGAACTTGAACTTGCAAAAACGCCTTTGCCGGAGTCCCCCGGGACGGGCAGACGGCGGCCACCAGGGGCTGGGAGCCGGGGCTGCCGCCGGCCCCGGGCACCCACCGTCAGGGCTGGGGGGTCCCCCTGCACCCACCGGATCTGTGCTGTGTCCAGGGGCACGGGGAAACGGAGGATAAGGCAAGGAAGGGTAGTTTCGGGGCAGGCTCACAGAAGTTCTTGAAAAAACTCGCCTTTTTCCCCTCAAAACGCTGGAAAGTCCCGTGGCAGCAGCGTTATCAGCCATCCCAGCTTCCACGGGAGTTCCCGGCGTGAAGTTATGAGGGCATCCAAGTCCCGACGCACACTTTATTTCATAAAAGGAAAGAAATAAAGGAGATGTAGCGTAAGAAATATTAAAGTGGTGCCCACTCTAGCAAATATAACTGTGCTTCCAGCAGAGGAAACTACAGGGCTGTCTAGAAAGCGAGGTGTAAAGTGCAGAATTTAAAAACCCCTTCGCAGCGTATTTACTTTTAAATCGCACTGGTAGATGTAAACCGTGAGGCGGGTTTTAAGGTCGTCTCTTTGCTGCTTTGATGAAATGCATGCTGCCGTTTTTTCCTTGCAAAAAGCGATGCGTGTAGCAGGGGAGCAAGGAGCGCTGGGGGGACGCCGGTGGCCATCACCCAGGTGTGGTGGCAGAGGTGGCCGCTGGCCGGGCCGCAGGCTTGGGGGCAATTTCCTTCCCCCCACAGCTGTACTTGGCTAGTGGGTCACATTTTGGTCATTTCTGATTACTCCCGAACAATTTTTGGCTATGTTTATAGCAAAAACTTTGAAAGGATGAATGGGCGAAAAAAATTCATTTTGGCAGCAACTCAGGAAATATCTACAAAGATGTCCTTTCTGGAGCAAGATATTATTTCAGGGTTTGTGTTAGGATCATTTTTATTCTGTGACAGCGCATAAAGAGACCGGGACAGAGCAATGAGGTCTGGCAGAGCTAAAAACCCTTCTCTGTGTGTGTGTGTGAGGTTATATAGTTTATCAATGCAGAAACCACCACCGGCTTTGAAAAGTAAACAGCTGGCTTGGGTCTGCGCGCTGGGCTGCGGCGCTGTCTGCTGGATTTAAATGGCCAGCCTGCGATTTTGGGGAATGGGGCAAATATATATAGTTTTTCTTCTAAACATGTCAAAAGGTTTCTGCAGCCATTTGTTTTCTTAGTTCCTTTATTTGTTACCGTTTTCCTTTCTGTTTCATTTGGGTTTATTTTGCTTTTACAAACGTCTTCGCTGCCACCAGCAAGTCTACAAATAAATAATGAAAAAAAAAAAAAGAAAAGTTTCTATCGCAGTCAGAAAACCTTATGGCAGCGACAAATATCAGAGAAAGCCATCGTCTCTCTCAAAGATTTCATCTCACCATCCACTTAATCCGCTTGCTGTACCTCAGATCTCAAGTAACTTTCATACTGTGGGCTCACTTTAATGGATAGAATCTATTTTTCATGAAAAAAGCAGGAAATAAGCTGTCTTTCGTACAAAGATTTACAAAATGTAATCATTGTTGAAATATTCTCTTTGAACTGCCTTGTCCGCAGGGGTGTCTGGCTCCCAATACCCCCGTTTCTTTAGAACACCCTTACAAGTTCTTCTGGTAGATCAGGTACACTGGTGGTTCTGGTCTTTGATGTCTTGAATGAATGAAAGAAAAGCATAATAAAAGAGAGCTGTTGATCAAGCATAAAATACTCTTTAAGCTGACAGAATGGCAGAGTTAACACATTCTAAGCTGCTTTTAGGTTTTTCCTTTTTTCCTCACATTTTCCTGTGCTTTGTGTACAGTGGGGGTTTTTATTTTTTGAAAAGTCTCTGATCTATGTAGTATGCCGTCCTCTAACAAAAACCAAAATGGGATTGTTTCTCTCTCTTTCTCCCTTTCTTTTTCCTCTCTCTCTTTCACTCCACTATCTTTTTTTTTTTTTTAAACAGCAAGGGCTAGGGTTTAGCTTTACTGCAGTTCGCTTTCAGCGTAGGACGCAAAGTTTGGAAGTTATTTTGCAGATTTTAAAGTCAATTTACTAACAAATAAACTAATTTCTTCGCATAACTATTTAGAAAACTGGAGGAAAACCGTAACTCAAAAATGTTCCCAAAGTAAAAGGAAGACTCTCTGTCTAAAAGCAAAATTGTAAACCGAAAGACAGGCATAAAAATGACCTCATTGTGAGAGAACTTTCTTTTAGAGTCAGAGAAAAGGGAAAGTTTTCTTCCTGTAGATCTAATTTAGATCTTAAGTTCCCATACATTATTTATACATCATATTCAAAGTGCCAGCCTACTCTGCTGGCTGGATTACATTTCAAACATTTGCCATTGATAAGTCGTTGCTGTATTATATTCAGGCTAAATGCGAATATGTCATAGCGCAGTCAATCTTTAATCCGCTGAGCTTCAGGTTCGGGCGGCAGGGGGTCCAGCGCTCAGAGCATTGCTTTATACTTAAGAAACATCTGGGGCCAGCTGGGACACTTTACTGGAACATTCAGATGTCTGGAACAACAGCAGGAGTTACTGTATGAGTGTGTTTTCATAGGTTTGGGAGGGTTTGGGGTGACTTAGTTAAAAACACTAGCTGTTCCCAACTTGAGGTTTGAACCCAAGCAGAAATCTTGCCTGAAGTGAGTTTGTTGGTCCCGGGAGAGAAGTGGTTTGGACTACTATACATTTTTAATAGTCAGCAGGCAGAAGTCCGTATTACAAAATTATTGCACGTAATTTAATGCAGTTTGCCACAATTGGCATTCTCGCAAAAGCTATTGGATGCAGAGCTACTGTACACATCGCCTGGAGACTAGTGTCCCTCCCGGGACGGGTTTTATCTTCCTCGAGACAGTATAAATATGCTCGAAGTGGGGCGTGCGACTCTCCTGGGGGCGGATGTTGGACAACCAGAAGATTCACTCACTGTTTTATGTCCCTTTGGGGATGACCAACATGCTACTTACGTCCCTTTTGGTATTTCAATTTGGAAAATATAATTACTAAATAATTAATCCCAGCTCTAAGAAAATAACTTCCATCGGCACAAAGGTGACCTTGTCTTTAATATTCACCTTTCGGTTTGCGCAGTAGGATCACACTTCATGCCTGGAGAAACTCTGGAGAAACCAGTAGAGCAGCGGCACGAATTCAGTCGTGGGGTAAAGCAAAGGCAGTTGTTTTATGTCCAGGAGCCCTCCAGCCGGTGGCACCAGCAGCTGAATTGCCACTGCCTTCACTCACCCTGGTAGACCTTTCGAAATGGCATCAGAGCCCTGGTTTTGGCCCTGTGCTTTGGAATGACCCACGATGGGGAAAAGCCATCCCAGGACCTCTCACAAGGTGATGGCTAAAGGACCGGTGTGCTGCCTGGCTGTTCGCATTCTCATTTTATCTTTGCGGCCAGAAGGACTCGTCGCCCCAGTTCATCTTCCCAGGGTTAGCGTTTTTGATTGCCTTGGAAGTTCTTGAGATGACTGAAATGTCATGCCCCAAACAAAACCACTCAACTGATGCGCCGTGAGGAGTCCTGGAGGTGCCCCACGATGGTAGCTCAGGTTCAGCTCGGCTGCTCAAACAGCCGCTTTGCCGGCGAGCTCTAAAGCTCCAAGTGGTGGGGGTTTTTTTATTATTTATTTAGGCTCTTATCAAAGATGGATTTTCCCGCCCGGGCCCGTGCAGCAATCACTTCCTGCAAGCGCAGCCGTGCCCGGGGCAGCAACGGCCGTGGCTCCGCAGCCCTGTTTGAAGTCCCCGATGGCACCGGCCCGTCCCACCGTCAGGCAGCCGAACCGGGCCGAAACCTCAAGAAAATGGCTAAGGCAGGCCAGGCCTTGGCCCTAAGTGGATTAGGTGAAGCAAAAGCTCCGATGTGTGGAGTTTTGTCAGAGTTTCAAACGTGTGAATGTCCTTAAATAACCTACATCGCCTGGAGAAATAAGCCAACTGTCACACCCAGTTCTGGATTCCACATTAACAACCTCCTTCCGCAGCGTTAAACTTTGCCCTTGAGGACTTTTGTTTAACTTTTTAATTCGAAAAACAGATAGGGCCGCTTTACAACCCTCACTTCTTTTTTTTTTTTTTTTTTTTTTTTTTGGTGTGCGAGCTGAAAGGTCTCATTGTTAGGGCAGGAGATGTGCAGGTAGAAGTAAATTTAACAAGTTGGCGTTGGGTTGTCTTTCGGGTTTAACCCACGTGCACGATGCTCACCGTCGGGCTCGGGGTGAAACACCTCACGCAGGAAAAGCTGCTTTAGGAAGATTTTTAATAAACAATAGGCCCGTTTCTGGGCTCCTGACGCAGGCAGAAACTGCGACCGGAGTCATCGAGGCATTTTTCAGCTTTTTTCCTTTTAAATATCCTGAATTGCGGAGTGTTTCCTCGCTGGTCTTCCCCTACAAAGGACCCGATTGTCACAAGTGGCTCGAGGATTTTTGTGTGTCTCTGCTATCTCCAGAAGAGCATAAGAAACAAATAGGCTTGCGCTATCAAAGACACGTAATTGCCATTTCAGACTTCCTGTTTAGGATTCAGTCAAGTATATATTGTTTATGGTTCATAAAACCTTACTACTGTGAGGATTCTCAGACACTGGCAGCGCAGAGTTTCAACTTTCATGGTGCTGTAAATTAAGGGGGGAAAAAAAAAAAAGTGTGATAATACTCCTCCGAGAACAGTAAAATAGAGCTCTGCAATGGTTAAATGGAATTTTATAAGCACATTCGGTGTGGAACTGTTTTGCATTACATGAGTTGAATACCTTAGAGATGACACACATCTGCAGGCACTTTATTAAATCCTTAGTCAGCACTTTTCAACCTGATGAGATTACTTCTTCATTTGACTGGAGAAAGGGAAGGGAAGATCTTGTACCGGACTGCAGAATTCTTTCTGATGCTTCACCTTGAGCGGCGGGGGAAGGACAGCGAGGTGCTCGGCAGGACAATACGGACCCGTAGTGGCACCGGCAACTGCGTGGCAGCAATTTCACCGAGTAGGACCTTTAGCTCCGGTGCATTCATTTAGTTCTAAACTCGCTGGGAGCACCGTGCTGCACAGTAAAGAGAGGGGAAATAAAACACCGGCTCTTTTATGAAAACGCGCGGAGATAATATCATCCTGACCGTACTGTGATAGTGCACATGATTTAAATGGAGATTTTAAATTAAGAAAGGCAATACGCCGTTCTCCGGCTGGGTGCAGCCGGATAGGTTACGGGGAAGGGGAAGGGATAAAAGGGGTAAGGTGGTCAGCCGTGAGAGCACAGCCTGCACCACGCTGGGTGAAAGAAGGCATAAAATCCTTCAGCCATCCCAACATAAGGATCCGGGCTTCTTTTTGCCCCTCTCAGCCCCCTAATCGTGCAAAAAAAAACTTGACAGATCCCAACTATCAGGGCTCCAAATGTGTAATACACTTCCTAGAGGTTTTCGTTCGAGGCGCGGAGGTCTCCTCTCCCCTCCCAGAGAAGTTTCACAGGTGCTTCAGGAGGACAATGGTGCTCTTCAGAGCTAATCCGGGAAGACTTAGACGCGTATAGGAGGCTTGAGGGGGATATGAGATCTTAATATTAAAATGATTAGCAGAAAAGGAGGATCATTCTCTCTCTGTGTGTGTGCGTTTCAGCTGTAAGACGCTCTAAATTAAAACGGTGTCCCGAGAGCGGTGCTGGTGGGACGGACCGGGTGGGTAAAGGCTCGCTCTGTCTGGCTCTTCTGCTGCCTCAGCCCATCAAACATCTCATCCGAGGGGGGACGCGGGACGCAGCTGCGTGCGAGGTGCTCGGATCCCGTAAAAGCAGCTTTTCAGTAAAGGGCCATCCAGAGCCCCGGCACGGAAGGTTAAAAAATAGCCGTGCGGTTTTGGGTCGATCCTGTAAGGGTTAATTAAGTTTTTCATTGGTATTAAGGCCGAGCAGTGTCTGCAGGAGTCATATTGACACCCTGGTGCATGGTAACTCTACTCCTTTATTGACATGTTGCTAGTCAGGAGCACAATAGCACTCTGTGTCTGCAAATCATTGCTAAAATCATCTCAAGAAAAAAAAAAAAAAAAAAGAAAAAAAAAAAGTTTGAAAGCCCAACGCTAGACAAAGGCCCCAGAGCTGCACTGCGCCGCTAAAAACTCCGGAGTCAGCAACTTCTATTGATTAAAAACTAACCTTTAAAGTAACTCGCAGAGTGTGTGGTTAGCATTTAAATTTAAACATGTCATGAGTTGATTTGTGTTACTGAATACCAACTCAGAAGGAGTTACATTCACATCAGATTTTTTTTTTTTTTCTAATTCCCTTAAGCAGCTAAAGTATTTCATGAAATGTCAATAGGGCAGGGGAGAAAAAAAAGGTGTTTTGGAGGGAGGGGACTCGCGCCCAGCCTCGCCGTTTCTTTTCCCATGCAAATAGTCACCCCAAAAAGAAAAGTGTGGGGAGCGACACACAATAATTAGACCTTTGTCTAACTTTCCCAAGTGCCAGAGAAAGACAGATTAATTAAATATACAACAGTGTTGGTTTTTGGAGTGGGGGTCTCTCTTGCTGTGGAGGTCATAAATTAGGCAGAATAAATACTTCAATGTGTTTGCAGCGGGGCTGCTACGTCAGAGCGGCTGGCGGGCGGTGGGAGGGCGCAGCGCCGCTCTTGCTAATGATAGTCACGTCTGGGGCTGTCTGGTTGCCCTTAGCAACGAGACATGATGTAACACCAGGATGAACTTGAACTTGGGGGACTTGAAAAGGGAACAATAGACCAGAGCAATCAATAAAGCCTATTTCAGTGAAGGATTACAGAGCCGCTCTGGGGTAACCTTGTCTGCCAGGCGCAGGCTGAATAGCAAGATGCGTGAAGGAGCGCGGTGCCGCGGGGGGACGGACGGACGGACGGACGGGTGGATGGATGGACGGACGGACGGATGACAGGCGGGCGGCGGCGCGCATCCCCTGCCGGCCGGGGCGGCGGGGAGCCTGCCCCCACCCCGGGGGAGCCGGAGTCCACCCTGGGCCTCCCCCGTGAAGTTTTTGCCTCTTTTCTTTTTTTTTCCTGCCTTTTTTTTTTTTTTTTTTTTTTTTCTCTCCCCAAAATCTGCTTTTGAAGGGAAGGAGGAGTGGCGAGGCCCGAGCGGCTCCCGCCATCCGTCCCGGCCGGTGGGCCATGTGGCCCGGCCAGCGGCGATGGGAGCCAATTGGACATCTGCGAGATAGATTTGAACCGCCGGCTCGGAAATTTTTAACCCCCTCTGCTCCCTGGGGTGGGGGGACGGGACGGCTTCCACCCTTCCCAGCCCGGCCAAAGGCTGTCACGCTCCGATGACAAGCGCGAGGGACGCCCCTGCAGAGCCGGCCGGTGGTCGGAGGTGCCTCCGGCACGGCGTTCCCTGCGCCCGCCGAAAATCAGCCGGGCCCCGCAATCACGGGAGGGGAGAAAGGGGGACTTGGCAGCGCTTCACAAATCCTGCCAGAACTTTTCTCTGTTTATGAACTTTACATATGAGAACTATTTCGTGTAATTGCAGCCTGCGTAAGTCTAAATATAAAATCTGTAGGCAATAGATGGAGCCGATATGGGACCGGTGTGTTTGTATTCAGAAGGGTGAGCTGAGGAAGAGTTAGTTAATGAGGTGTATTGGAAGCAGGACAACTTCTCCCATCGTGCTATTTATTTTACCGGTTCCTACCTCCATGGCAAGACCACATAATCTCCAGGTCCCACATGAAACTTGCCTCAGAGTCTTCTGTAAATGTTCATAAATCCTCCCCGGGTTGATTGTGCTATCAATCACGTCAGACGCTGAAAAGGAGCGAAGGAAAAAGTTGGTAAAACTTGTCGTCAGTTTATACACGCACACGTACGCACCTCATATATTACGGGAGCCAGAGTCAAAACCTGGGGTATCAGCAACAGCTCTTTAATACCTGAATCTTTCTTGTTGTATTACTTTACTCCAGGCTAAATAGTTGCCGCTTGTTGGTGTATTCCCACAGCAATATGTCATTGCCAAGTCGCA